>NC_037679.1:61113514-61175405 GCF_003255815.1 Theropithecus gelada | reverse complement strand
CGGAGTCTCGCTGTGTCTCCCAGGCTGGAGTGCAGTGGCGTGATCTCGGCTCACTGCAAGCTCCGCCTCCCGGGTTCACGCCATTCTCCCGCCTCAGCCTCCCAAGTAGCTGGGACTACAGGCGCCCGCCACCACGCCCAGCTAGTTTTTTGTATTTTTAGTAGAGACGGGGTTTCACCATGTTAGCCAGGATAGTCTCGATCTCCTGACCTCGTGATCCACCCGCCTCGGCCTCCCAAAGTGCTGGGATTACAGGCTTGAGCCACCGCGCCCGGCCAACTATTTTCTACATATACCAGGAGGGGTGCCCAATCTCAACTTGGAAAAGGGGAGTATCAGGGAAGCTTCAGATGTAGAAGTGTCTGACCTGAGTCTTAAAGAATGCCATGAAGAGGTATTAGTAGGAGGGAGCAAGACCTAGCAGAAGGAACAGCATGTGGAAATACTGGGATCTATGAGATAGCATGGGGCATCCAGGAAACTGAGTAATTCAGTATGTGGTAAGAGATGAAGGTGGCAGGTTAGGGCACTCTGGGCCATGGTGGCGAACATGAGTTTTATCTGGAAGCCTACAGATAATTGTTATTTTTTTAATTGTATGGAAACAATAATAATTGGATTGTATTAGGTTGGTAGTGCAAAAGTAATTGTGATTTTTGCCTGAAAAATGGCAAAAAAAAAAAAAAAAAATCACAATTACTTTTGTACCAACCTAATATTTCAGGAAGGTCATTTTTTTGCTGTATGGGACTAATTGAAAGAAACCAAGGTCAGAAGCAGGGAGATAAGACTAATAAGTCCAAAAGAAATGATAAGGTCTGAATTAAGTCACTGGCTGTAGGGGTAGAAAGGAGACCCATTTGAGAAACACTTAAAAGCCAATAAACAAGATTCGGTGGTCAATGGCATGTGGGGTTTGAAGGAGAGAGAAATCAAGGATAATGCCAAGACTTAAGGCTATGGTGAGTGGGTCCCATTCACTAGATTAAAGAGCTCAGAGGTGAACAGATTGAAGGGAAAGAAAAATTCCACTTGAGACTTGTTTCCTTTGGAGCACTTGTGGATATCCCAGTGAAGCTGTCCAGTAGATAGAACAATTCTGGAACTTAGGAGAAAAATCTCAACCTGGCATATATATTTGGAAGTATCAGCCTAAAATGAATAGAAAAAACCATGGATATGGATGAAATCATGAAGGAAAACATAAGATATAAAGTGGGAAGAGGAGAAAGGATGGACCTGCCAGGACCCATCACCTGCTGACTAAAGAGTCTTTGGGTCCTGAATAACTAGCAGAGATACCCAGGTAGTGAGCCACGAGCCTTGGGTGAGACTCAGAACGATGGCTTCAGGTGAGACTCGGTACATTCCCATCTGTTGTGCTTATGGGGATAGACTCCTCCTGCTTGAGAAAAGTGGAGGGAAAAGTAAAGGAGACTTGTTTTGCCCTTAAATATCAGCTCAGCCATATGGGGGTAGAGCATCAAGCAGGTTTTTGAGGTCCCCACTTCTAAGACTTGGCTCTTGGATGGCATTTCTGGACCTGCTGTGGGCCAGCGCGTGCTCACTGTTCTGAAGGATGAGTTCCAGGCCAGGCTGCATTTACCACAAGCTGACTGAAGAACCCTTGGGTCTTAAGGGAACATCAGTGGTAGCCTGGCAGTGTACCCTGTGGGCCTATGCTGGTGGTGGTCATGGAGTGAGGCTCCTGTGCTGGTAGAAATGGGAGGGAAAAATGGGAAGGACTGTGTCTTGGTGTTTGAATGCCAGTTCAGCTGTAGTACAATAGAACACCAGGTACATGTCTAAGATTTTGGACTCCAGTCCCTGGCTTGCAGACAGTACCTCTGGACCTGCCCAGGAACAGGGGGAGCTTGCTACCATGAAGGGAAGGACACAAACCTGACTGGCTTCACCACCTGCTGATTGTAGAGCCCCAGGGCCTTGAGCAAACAAAGGTGATAGCCAGGTAGTGGTTACAGCAGGCCTTGGGCAAGTCTCAGTGATGTGCTGGCTTCAGGCCTGACCAAGCACAATGCCAGTGGTGGTGCCCACAAGGGTGATTTTGTTGCCCTATGCCCAGGTCCAAGAACCTTACAACAGAGAGAGAGAAAGAGAGACTCTGTTTGGGAGAAAGTAGAAGAAGAGAGCAAGAATCTCTGTCTGGTAATCCAGATAATTCTTCCAGATCATATCCACGACCAGTAGTGGTCCCTTCATGAGTCTGCAAGAGCCACAGCATTATTACTGGGCTAGAGGTATCCCCTAATGCAGATAAGGCTTAGATAAAAAAAATTCCCAAGACCTTTCAAATACCTGAAAATAGCTGTACCCAAAAAGAATGGGTACAACAAGCCCAGACTGTGAAGACTATAATAAATACCTAACTCTTTAATGCCCAGACACAAACATCCGCAAGCATCAAGACCATTGAGGGAAACATGACCTTACCAAATGAACTAAACGAGCCACCAGGAACCAATCCTGGAGAAGCAGAGATATGTGACCTTTCAGACAGATAATTCAAATAGCTGTTTTGAGGAAACTCAAACAAATCCAAGAGAACAGAGAAGGAATTCAGAATTCTATCAGATAAATTTAATAAAGAGATTGAAATAATTAAAAAGAATCAAGCAGAAATTCTGCAGTTGAAAAATGCAGTTGACATACTGAAGAATGCATCAGAGTCTTCTAATAGCAGAATTGATCAAACAGAAGAAAGAATTAGTGAGCTGCAAGACAGCCTATTTGAAAATACACAGTCAAGACAAAAGAAAAAAGAATGAAGCATGCCTACAAGATCTAGAAAGTAGCCTCAGAAGGGCAAATCTAAGAATTATTGGCTCTAAAGGGGAGGTAGAGAAAGAGATGGGGATAGAAAGTTTATTCAAAGAGATAATATCAGAGATCTTCCCAAACCTTGAGAAAGATATTAATATCCAAGTGCAAGAAGGTTATAGAACGCTTGTTAAAGCAAGTTTAGCCTGAAGCTGCCTCCTTTAGACCCAACAGTTTTTAAATTGGGCCTAAAGGCTTTTCTGTACATCATGAACTATCAGTGGAGGTGTAACCAGACTATAGCCTACACTTGTGCCAATCACTGAGTTTTGGCCAATCAAATGTAACCAACTGTTTGAACTGTGTTCAAATAAGGCAAATGCCAAGCTGTAACCAATCCAGCTGTTTCTGTGCCTCACTTACAGTTTCTGTACATCACTTTCCTTTTTCATCCACCATGTGGCTGTTCTGGAATCTCTAAGCCAACTCTGGCTGGGGAGGCTGCCTGATTTGTGAATCATTTGTTGCTCAATTAAACTCCTTTAAATTTAATTCAGCTGAAATTTTTCTTTTATCAACACCAAGCAGATTTAAACCAAATAAGACTACCTCAAGGCATTTAATAATCAAACTCCCAAAGGTCAAGGATAAGGAAAGGCTCCTAAAAGCAACAAGAGAAAAGAAGCAAATAACATACAATGTTATCAGCTTAAAATGATGGGTTATAAGATAGTATTTTAAGCCTCATGGTAATCTCAAATCAAAAAACATAGAACAGATACACAAAAAGTAAAAAGCAAGAAATTAAATAATACCACCAGAGAAAATCACTTTACTAAAAGGAAGGCAGGAAAAAAGACAAGACCACAAAACAACTTGAAAACAAATCACAAAATGGCAAGAGTAAGTCCCTACTTATCAATAATAACATTGAATGTAAATGGACTAACTCTCTAATCAAAAGACAGAGAGTGACTGAATGGATTAAAAAAACAAAACCCAATGATCTGTTGCCTATAGAAAACACACTTCACCTGTAAAGACATATAGAGACTGAAAATTAAGTGATGGAAAATGATATTCCATGCCAATGCAAACCAAAAAAAAGACCAGAGTCGCTACACTTACATCAGACAAAATACATTTCAAGACAAAAACTGTAAGAAGAGACCAAAAAAAGGTCACTGTATAATGATAAAGGGGTCAATTCAGTAGAAGGATATAACAATTTTAAATATATATGCACCCAGTAGTGGAGCACCCAGATATATAAAGCAAATATTACTAGAGCTAAAGAAAGAGACACATCCCAATACAATAATAGCTGGAGATTTCAACATCCCACTTTTAGCACTGGACAGATCTTTGAGACAGAAAATCAACAAAGAAACATCAGACTTAATTTACACCATAAACCAAGTGGATCTAATAGATATTTACAGAACATTCCATCCAACTGCTGCAGAATATACATTGCTTTCTTCAGCACATGAATCAGTCTCAAGGATAGGCCATATGTTACCACAAAACAAGTCTTAAAACATTCATAAAATTGAAATAATATCAAGCATCTTCTCTGACCACAATGGAATAAAACTAGAAATCAACATCAAGAGGAATTTTGGAAACTATACAAACACATGGAAATTAAACAATATAATCCTGAATGACCAATGAATCAATGAAGAAATTAAAAAGGAAATCAAAAACTTCTTTAAACAACTGATAATGGAAATACAGTATGGCAAAACCTATAGGATACAGTGAAAGCAGTACTAAGTGTGAAGTTCACAGCTGTAAGTGCTTACATCAAAAAAGAAGAAAAACTTTAAACAACTTAATGATGCATCTTAAACATAATTAAACTAGACAAAAGTAAACCAAACCCAAAATTAGTAGAAGAAAAGAAATAATAAAGATAAGAACAGAAATAAATATATTTGAAATGAAGAAAACAATACAAAAGATCAATGAAACAAAAATGGGTTTTTTGAAAGGATAAACAAAATTGACAAGACTTTAGCCAAACTAATAAAAAAAAAAAAAAGAAAGAAGATCCAAACAAATAAAATCAGAGATGAAAAAGGAGACATTATAACTGATAACACAGAAATTCAAAGGATCATTAGTGACTACTGTGAGCAACTATATGTCAATAAATTAGAACACCTAGAAGACATGGGTAAGTTCCTGGACACATGCAACCTACCAAGATTGAACCATAAAGAAATCCAAAATCTGAAGAGACCAATAACAAGTAATAAGATCAAAGCCATAATAAAAAGTCTCCCAGAAAAGAAAAGCTCAAGACTTGATGGTTTCACTGCTGATTTCTGCCAAACATGTAAAGAAAGAATACCAATCCTACTTAAAACTATTCTGAAAAATAGAGGAGGGAATACTTCCAAACTCCTTCTATGAGGCCAGTATCACTCTGATACCAAAATCAGACAAAGACATATCAAAAAAAGAAAAATATAGGCCAATATCACTAATGAATATGAATGCAAAATCCTCAACAAAATACTAGCAAATCAAATTCAACAATATGTCAAAAAATATCAGTAATCATGACCAAGTGTAATATATCCCAGGGATACAAGAACAAAACCATATGATCATTTCAATTGATGCTGAAAAAGTATTTGATAAAATTCAACATCTCTTCCTGATAAATACTCTCAAAGAAATAGAAAGAACATATCTCAACATGATAAAAGACATAAGCAACAAACCCACAGCCAGTATCATACTGAATGGGGCAAACCTGAAAGCCTTTCCTTTAAGATCTGGAACAAGACAAGGATGCCCACTGTTACCAGTTATTCAACATAGTACTAGAAGTCCTAGCAGAAGCAATTAGAAAAAAGAAAGAAAAGAAATAAAGGGCATCCAAATTTGAAAGGAAGAAGTAAAATTATGAGTGTTTGCAGATAGTATGATCTTATATTTAGAAAAACCTAAAGACTCCATCAAAAGTCTATTAGAACTGATAAATACAGTGACATTTCAGGATACAAAATCAACATCCAAAAGAGAGTAGCATTTCTATCTGCCAACAATGAACAATCTGAAAAAAGAGTTTGAGAAAGTAATCCCATTTGCAATAGCTAAAATAAAATAAAATATCTGGGTATTAACTTAGCCAAAGAAGTGAAAAATCTTTACAATGAAAACTATAATTGATGCAAGAAATTGAAGAAAACACATACAAAAAATGGAACGATATCCCATGTTCATGGATTGGAAGAATCAATATTGTTAAAATGTCCGTATTATCAAAACCAATCTACAGATTTAATGTGATCAATTCCTGTCAAAATATCAATGACATTCTACACAAAAATAGAAAAAACAATCCTAAAATTTATATGGAACCACAAAAGACTCAGAATATCCAAACCTATTCTAAGCAAAAAGAACAAAACTGGAAGAATCACCATTACCTGATTTTAAATTATACTACAGAGCTACCTGTAGTAACAGAAATGGCATGGTACTGGCATAAAAAGAAACACAAAAATCAATGAGACACAATAGAGAACCCAGAAATAAATCCACAAATCTACAGTGAATTTACTTTTGACAAAAGTGCCAAGAACACACATTAGGGAAGGATAATCTCTTCAATAAGTGGTACTGGGGAACATGGATAAAAACGTCAAAAAAGAAAAAAAGAAAGAAAGAAAGAAAGAAACTAAACCGTTATTTCTCACCACATACAAAAATCAAATATAAATACATTAAAGACTTAGAAACTGATACCTGAAACTATGAAACAACTATAAGAAAACATTGGGGAAACTCCAGGACATTGGACTGGGCAAAGATTTCTCGAATAATACCCTATGAGCATAGGCAACCAAAGTAAAAATGGACAAATATGATAACATCAAGTTAAAAAACTTTTGCACCCCAGCCTGGGCGACAGAGTGAGACCCTGTCTCAAAAAATAAAAAACAAACAAACAAACAAAAAAGCTTTTGCACAGCAAAGGAAACAATCAACAAAGTGAAGAGACAACTCACACAATAGAAAGAATAGGAAAAAATATTTGCAACCTACCCATCTGACTAGGGATTAATAACCAGAATATATAAGGAGCTCAAGCAACTGTAAAGGAAAACATTTAATAATCTGATTTTAAAACGGACAAATGACCTGAGTAGATATTTCTCAGAAGAAGACAAACAAATGGCAAACAGGTGTGTGAAAAGGTGCTCAACATCATTGATGATCAGAGAAATGCAAATCAAAACTACAATGAGATATCATCTCACCCCAATTAAAATGGCTTGTATCCAAAAGACAGGCAATAACAAATGCTAGTGAGGATGTGGAGAAAAAGAAACCCTCATACACTGTTGGTGGGAATGTAAATTAGTACAACCACTATGGAGAACAATATGAAACTTCCTGAAAAAAGAAAAATAGAGGTATCATGTGATCCAGTAATCCCATTGCTAGGTATAATATATACCAAAAAGAAAGGAAATCAGTATATCAAAGAGATATCTGCACTCTCATGTTCGTTGTAGCACTATTCACAATAGCCAAGATTTGGAAGCAACCTCAGTGTCCATTAATAGGTGAACAGATAAAGAAAATGGGGCACTTACACTCTCATTAAAAGAAAATGAGATCCTGTCATTTACAATAACATTGGTGAAA
This sequence comes from Theropithecus gelada, assembly GCF_003255815.1. Taxonomy (NCBI): domain Eukaryota; kingdom Metazoa; phylum Chordata; class Mammalia; order Primates; family Cercopithecidae; genus Theropithecus; species Theropithecus gelada. The sequence continues at coordinate 61,167,956 of NC_037679.1, read as the reverse complement.
CTGGTGGTCACTATGCTAAATGAAATAAGCCAAGCACAAAAAGACAAAGTTTACCTGCTCTCACTTATTTGTAGAAGCTAAAAATTAAAATAATTGAACTCATGGAGGTAGAGAGTAGAATGATGATTACCAAAGGATGGGAAGGGTAGTAGGGATCAGGGGACGGGAGTGGGGATGGTTAAAGAGTACCAAGAAATAGAAAGAATAAGACCTAGTATTTGATAGCATCACAGGGTAAGTCTCAAGTAATTTAATTGTTCCTTTTAAACTAACTAAAAGTATATTTGGATTGCTTATAACACAGAGGATAAATGCTTGAGGTGATGGATACCCCATTCACCCTGATGTGATTATTACGCATTGCATGCCTGTATGAAAATATCTCATGTAATCTATAAATATATACACCTACTTTGTACCGACAAAAATTAAAAATAAAAAAGAGGAGAAAAAACACAAAGATTAAGCTAAAAGAATACACTGGATTTGGTAGCAAATAGGTCACTGGTAACCTTGATGAGAAAAAATTCAGGGGAATGATGAAGATGGAAGCCATATGGTACAACATGTTGTGGTATAAATGGGATATGAAAAAAACAGAGAAATCTTTTCAGAGGCTTGTTGTGGAGGGGAAAAGATAATACAGCCACAAGTCAAGTGGGGTAGAAGGGTCACGGCAGGCTTTTTGGCCATTAAACCTTTTATATTTCAAAAGCTGGTAGAGCTCTAAACAGGAAAAGAAGATAATTGAGGGAGAAAGTATGTTCTGAATGGGGAAGGAGACAGAATCCAAACCTGAGTGGAGGAAAGATACAAACATGGCAATAGTTGCATACAAATTAAAAAATTAACTATAGAAACAAGTATTCATTGAAAATAAGAATTCAAGTATTCATTGAAACGAGTATTCATTGCATCTTGTCAAACAGGTTCAGTGTACAGGAAAAGACTAAATCATTTGGATGGGTCTAGGAATGTTCTTTTGGAGGATGACTCTTAAAGTGTTTTAGGTGGAGAAGGTGAAGAAACAGTGAGAGCATTCTAGGTGAAAGAACAACAGAAGTAGTGGTTTATGATGAGAAAAAGGCCCTGGATCTTTTAAGTCACGCTTCAAATTTATCAAATGTGGAAAATTTCAGCTACTGTTTCTTTAAATATTTTTTTCTTTCCCTATCTTCCTCTTCTCACCCTTTGGGACTCCAATTACACTTGTTACGCTGCTTGGTGTTGCCCATAGCTTGTTCACTGATGTTCTATTCATTTTTTCCCCCAACTGTTTTATTGTTTGGTTGGTTTTGTTTGTTTGTTTGTTTTTAAGATAGGATCTCACTGTGTCACCCAGGCTGGAGTACAGTGGCATGATCTTAGCTCACCAGAGCTTCAGCTCCAGGGCTTAAGCAATCCTCCCACATCAGCCTCCCAAGTAGCTGGGACTACAGGTACACACCACCATGCCCAGCCAATATTCTTATTTTTTGTAGAGACAGGGTTTGAGAGTGTTGCACAGGCTTTTCCCCAATGTTTTAGTCTCTGTGTTTCATTTTAGGTAGTTTCTTTCTTTCTTTCTTTTTCTTTTTTTTTTAAAGATAGTCTCACTCTGTCACTCAGGCTGGAGTGCAGTGGCCGTGATCTTGGCTCGCTGTTGCCTCTGCCTCCCAGGTTCAAGCTATTCTCCTGCCTCAGCCGCCCAAGTAGCTGGGTTTACAGGCATGCACCACCACATATGGCTAATTTTTGTATTTTTAGTAGAGACAGGGTTTCACCATGTTGGCGAGGCTGGTCTCAAACTCCTGACCTCAGATGATCTGCCCGCCTCAGCCTCCAAAAGTACTGGGATTACAGGCATGAGCCACCACACTCAGCCTTCATTTTAGGCAGTTTCTATTATGAACTTTTAGTCCATTGCTCTTTTCTTCTTGTGATGTCTGATCTGCTGTTAATTTCAGCTACATTCAGTGCACTTTTCAACTCTAGAGGTTTGATTTGGGTCTTTTTTCATAGCTTCCATTTCTCTTCTTGTCATGCTCATACTTTCCTCATACACTTTAAACATATGGGAAAAATTTATAATAGCTGTTTTAAAGTCGTTGTCTACTAATTCCATCATCTATGTCACTGAGTCTGCTCCTATTTATTTTCTTCTCATCATGGATCTTATGTTCCTGCTTCCATGCATGTCTGGTAATTTTTTGTTTAATGTCAGATATTGTAAACTTAATTTTTGAGGGATGCTGGATATGTTTGTAATCCTTTCAATATTTTTGGTCTTTGCACAAGAATGCAGTTAAATTACTTGCAAACAGGCAAGTAATTTAGCAAGTAACCCCAGCACTTTGGGAGACCGAGGCGGGTGGATCACCTGAAGTCAGGAGTTCGAGACCAGCCTGGCCAACATGGCGAAACCCTGTCTCTATTAAAAATACAAAAATTAGCCACTGGGCATGGTGGCACATGCCTGTAATCCCAGCTACTCAGGAGGCTGGGGCACGACAATCACTGGAACCCAGGAGGCAGAGGTTGCAGTAAGTTAAGATCATACCACTGCATTCCAGCTTGGGCAACAGAGCGAGACTCTATCTGAAAAAAAAAAAAAAAAAACCAAAAAAAAACTTGAAAACAGTGTAATGTTTTCAAGGCTTGCTCTTAAGCTTCGTTTAGTGGGTGCAGAAGAGCCTTTAGTCTAGGAATAATTTAACACTACTATTGAGGCAATACCCTTTGGAAGGCTCCACTTGGTCTCTTCTGTGTTAAGAAGTCTTTCTACTGTAGCTCATGGGAATGTAAAGTATTCCCAGTCCTGTATATGCTCCAAGGATTGCTCCACCTGCTCCTTTCCAGTGGTTTCTTCTCGAGCTTGATAGTTTCCTCAAATTCACGCACTAATAATTACTCAGCTAAAGACTCAAAGGGACCCTCTGTAGATATGTGGAGTGCTCTCTCTCTCCTTGAAGCTTCCTTCTATCCCGTGCTTTGCCCCTCTATGAAGTCTGGCTGCCTTGGCCTCTCTGAACTCCAAATTCTGTCTCTTCAGCTCAGGGAGATCACCAAACTAGGCTGGGTTCCCATTTCTATGCAGTGGCCTGGAAATTCTTTAGCCAGTAATCTGGGTCATTCTTCAGGTTCATCCTGGCTTTTTTTTCCTTTGGGGGGAATGCCTTTTTTCTAATGTCTGACAATCATTGTCTCATAGATTTTTGACCAACTTTTTAATTTTTTAAAAAGGGAGGGCAAATTTTGTTCTGGCTGCTCTATTATGGCCATAAGTGAAACTTCAATGCTTTAACTTCAATTAGAGTCTTAAATTTAGATAGAATGTGAGCTCCTTGAAATTAAGCTAGCACCTAGAATAGAACTTGGCACATAGTAGACATTCATTAAATATGTTTTGAATGAATGAGGTCTGTTTCCTTCAGTATTGTCCTCAATACACTTTTTTCCTTTTAATTCTAACCATTTCTCTAATATACTAAGAACATTATCAGTTCCTATTTACTATCCTGAAATATTGACTTTCCTATATCCATCTTGGTGTGGTTAACACACTTCCATAAAATTTATTTATTTTTATTTTTATTTTTCAGAGACAGGTCTCATTATGTTGCCCAGGCTGGTCTCGAACTCCTGGGCTCAAGTGATCCTCCCACCTTGGCCTTCCGATGTTTTGGAATTACAGGCATAAGCCAATGCACCCCACCTTCCATAGAACTTTTAAAACGTTTAGAAAAAAAATTTCCAAGAGAGGACCTACATGAACTGTACATTCCTCTGGCTGACTTAATCTCCTGATATCTTTGCGAGCAGAATCTCTAATCAGTTGTGTACCCATCAAACAGTAGTCTAATCCAGTGGCCTAAATTTTCCTCAGAGGAAATGATTCGTATGTGTGATCTGCCAAAATAATTTAGTGTGGCCCTGCTCTCACATTATAATTTATGCTCTGAACACTAGAAAGTGCTAGAGACTGGCTAGTTTTGGCATACCGACTCTGTCTCTTCCACGCTACCAGGCTACCGGCTTAAAAAAAAAAAAAATGTCTTGGGTAAAATTGTCTCTTAAATCAGAAGAATAAAGTAAATTCAGTTCAAAGTTAATTGTGTCAGCACATAGTAGGCATTTAGGCTCCCTCCATCCTCACTACAGCTGGTCTTCTTTTATCCCTACTGGCATGTTTGTAATTTGAAACGAGAGTTGAACTGCATACATCATTCCAGCATTAAGAGAAAAAATAACACTTTATTTGGATTAAAAGAATCAGATGTGAATTAAATGAAAACAAATTTTTAAGTGAAAATAATTTCACTTAAATACATTCTCTTAACATATTCTCAACTTAAAATGGAATTTAGTGAGAGTACCACCAGACAGCCACAGCATAAATGACTTATCACTGCTGCTTTTAAAGGGAGCATTTCCTGACGTATTGTTTTTGCTCTACATTTATTTTTTTACTTTAGAATAATAAATCTAGATCCTTAAGTCCTAGAAGGAATTGGCTTCACTTAGTAACTTGAATCATAGTCCCTAGACTCCGAGGGCTTATCACTAGCAAGATGGATCAGGACTGGAAGTATGATTTGTTTAGAGAGGTTTTTGGATATTTCTTTTCAGTTTTCGATGAAGAAGAGCAATAAGTCTGCTTATTTGGGCTTACTGTTGAGTCAAAGTTAAGACACACAGCCTTTTTTTTTTTTTTTTCTGAGACATAGCATGTTAATAACTGAAAGTTTTCTTCTAGGTGAGATGCTCAAGTCACAATTTAGTTCTTATTATACGTTGGCCTCATAGTAACCATACATCTCTGGACGCGATCTCACTTTAAACAGTTGAAACTGATTGGAAATGAAAGGGATCTCTTAGAGTTTCTTACCTTTAAGAAAAAGAATGTAATTATTTCTCAACTTTAGAAACTACACTGCCCAAACAGGCTAGTAAAGCAATGATAGTAGTAGCAAAACAAAACTCTGTAAATTTAATTTATTAGCAGAAACTTAGTTTGCTTTTCCAGATGAAAAAGTGCTGAAACATTTCAAGCACAAAACTTCCAAGGTGCAGGTGGATGTCATCCATCACGTGGGGGTGGAAGGGCCAAGTTTAATTTATTTTTCCCTCCTTTTATTTGCGCTAATAATTTGAGGGCAGAGCTTTTCAATGTTGACTGTAATTATTAGGCCAAGAGATTTTAGTCGACAAGGTTACAACATTCAGTGCAGAGGAAAACCGGGACAAATCAAAGTCAAAATAAGTTTCTCCTTCTGGAACTATGACACGAGTGGGAACAGCTTGTTCATTAATTGCACAGATGAAGTCATTTTTGTTGTGCTGATATTAAAGGCTTGACATGAGAATCTTTCAGTCCCATCTCGCTCTGCAATATAACCCTGGTGACAGGTATTTAGGAACTGCCCGTTCTTCCAAAAGGTTCACTGTCTACCAAGTACTATCAGACTGTCCATATACATAGTTAAACTGCTCCCAACTGTTTTAAAGCACCACAGACCTTCTGTGTGGTAGGCATGCCTCAGGTTGTAACTCTCCCCTTTGAACTGGATAGTCACTATTTAACTTTTGAATTTTTTTTTTTTTTTTTTTTTTTGCTTGCTTACCTTCAGAAACAGTGAATAATGCTTCGTTTTTTTAAAGAGACCCCTTCTATATAAAAACAAACTTACTTCCTAAATGCAAAGAGCCTTGCAAAATGTAGTAAAATACTTTACAGGATGTCTCAGACCCTTGCTTAAGTTTATTTTCATTGGTGGAGACTCTGTGGGGCTATTTCACATTCTGTTCAATGCTAACACATACCAAATTTGTAGAATCATGGAAGATGGTTGGTATGAAGCAGGAAGGTTTGCAAAATTAAGAGAAATTAAGCTACATGTCAGTGTTATGATCAAACATTACAATTTCCACTAGTCCACAAGAAAATAATAATAATTGGAAGCCCTGCAGCTGAATCCACGAATGCCCTTTCTGAACAGTTGCTTGCTGTTTACCAATGTTAAAGCAAAACGATCTTTCAAGTACTATTTCCTGAGAATTTGCTATTGTTATGTGACCTTCTAATAGAGATATTGGCTCCAATATCTCTTTGCAAGAGAGGAGTATTTTGCAATAACCTCTTCTTTAAAAAGGTTGACTCGATGTGAACATGTCAGACTACAACTTGCCTGACATGAAAGTTATTATTATGAGACCTTTTCCCCTCCTTGACTTTTTTGCTTTTTAACGTCCCCAAATAATAAAACATTTCAAATTTTTTGTTTAAATAATTTTTACAATATGCAAACTGTACTGGACACCATGGCTATCAAAACGAGCCTGCAGTTACACTAATCTCCACGGAAACATTAAAATGCAGATAAACAATCCTAGACAATAGATAAGAATGCATTAACCTGTTTATTACAGTTTGAACTTCCTCCTAGTACACATATGGGCAAGTTCCCTAAGGGGAAAAATGTTCAGAAAAATCAGAGAAAATAGAGCAATTTTACTATTGCAATATGAACTTTCTATAGAAGTTCTGACCAATAGTATAATAGGCCATATAAGTTATTTTAATTTTTTCTAGAAGTCATATTTTTCAAAGTAAAAAGAAACATTTATTTTAATAATATATTTTATTTAACCCAATATATCTGAAATTGTATTCAATATGCAGCTGGTACAAAAAGCAGTAATGAAACATTTTACATTTTTTTCTCATATTAAGTCTTTGATATATGGTAAACTGTATTTGATACTCACGGCGAATCTAAATTCAGACTAGTCACGTTTCAGATGCTCAATAGCCACATGTGGCTAGTGCTACCACGTTGGAGAGAGCAATTCTACAGGATAGAATTGCTTGACATATCTATTGCATTTAAAAAAGAAATAGAGTCTCTTTGATGTATAGCCCTTGCAGTCTTCCCCTTGGTCTTGTTTAGAAACTATATTATGCCCCTCACTAACCCCCAAGGACCTGATATGTTCCTGTCCAGAATGATTATGTCTTAGGATGCTATGCATGTTACAAGATGGCATTTTGTTTCCCTTTCTCTTCTATATTAAAATTGTGCCCCAAGCCAAAAGTGAATCTTGGTTGCCGGCTGTAGTAGTAATCTTCTAGAATCTTTCCCACTTCAAGGCCTCTGCCCCTGCAACCTACTACTGAAGCTGATTTGAACTTAAGAAGAGGCTCATTCAATTCTGATGGGCCAAAAGCTGTTGTCAACATGAACAGCCTATCAGCGAGCACACATTCAGTGCCACTGTAGGCTGGTCAGTAGCTTTGTTCATAACCTCATTTGCTCAGATCCTCATTTGCTTTCAGCAGCTCATCAGTAGTGTAGTGTCCATCTAGTTCCCTAATTGTACAGCATCTCCCCCACGCTCTCTCTGCAGGTGCTCCAGCCACATGGAAATCGCTTCTTGCCAGTCTCTGACCATGGCTTATCATTCTTATCACACAGCTTCCTTTGTCTAGAATGAACTTTTCCCTCTTATTTACAGGTTAAAATCCTACACATCCATTCTATGAAATCTAGTGCAGTGTCTTAGCTTCCCTACTTATTCCACGGTGAGTTGCCCTGCTAATCCAAAAACACCTTTGTTTCTGATGAGAGGATCTACAGCTACTTCCATGAGCCAGTCCAAAAATGCTCAAACTGTGAAGAGCATTAACGTTTCGGTCTTATCAAGAGTAGTCTCTTAAAAAAAACGAGTAAAAGCTTTATTTTAAAGGTTCACTTGGAAACATTTGAAGAGAAGAATTAGTACTTTTTAGCATAGTCATATCAAGAAGGGACTAAAAATGAGACGTGGACCTTCTAGTGCCCTTTTGTGGCCTGAATCCACATGAGCACTCATTTTGTGAGTACGAATTCTCTCTTTAGTATTTTTTAGTGTCGTTTTCCATTCATGTTTTTTATTATTTTATTTTATTTTTTTTTATTTTTGAGATGGAGTCTCACTCTGTCACCCAGGCTGGAGTGCAGTGGCACAATTCAACTCACTGCACCCTTCGCCTCCTGGGTTCAAGCGATTCTCCTGCCTCAGCCTCACAAGTAGCTGGGATTATAGGCACCCACCACCACACCCAGCTAATTTTTGTATTTTTAGTAGAGATGGGGTTTCACCATGTTGACAAGGCTGGTCTCGAACTCCTGACCTTAAATGATCCAGCCCACATGGGCCTCCCAAAGTGCTAGGATTACAGGTGTGAGCCACCAGGACTGGCCTATTTCATTTACTTTATTTTATTTTTAAGACAGAGTCTCACTCTTGTCACCTAGGCTGGAGTGCAATGGCATGATCTCAGCTCACTGCAACCTCCACCTCCTGGGTTCAAGCAATTCTCATGCCTCGGCCTCCTGAGTAGCTGGGATTACAGGCATGTGCCACCACACCCAGCTAATTTTGTATTTTTAATGGAGACGGGTTTCGTCACGTTGGCCAGGCTGGTCTTGAACTCCTGCCCTCAAGTGATTCGCCTGCCTCGGCCTCCCAAAGTGCTGGGATTATAGGCATAAGCCACCATGCCCAGCATTTATTCATGTTTTTACAGCAGAGGTATCAACAGTTCACTCTCATATCTAAGCATATTCCAGATCATCACCATCTCTCTAAAACCTGTTCTTGTGGACTCTCTGAGTTATCAAAAGGATATTACTTGGAATTACACTCAATGTGTCCCTCTTTGTCACTCCTGACAACAAACACATTGCCAAGTTTTCTTATTCTACTTCTGCGGCATCATTGGCATTTGTTCCTCCTTGCTGTTTCCATTGCCACATTCTAGTTCAGGGCCACATCACTTCTCACTTATACCCTTGAAATCACCTGTAGCCCTGTTTCCCTTCAACTCCTAAATTTCAACTTTTACCAAGGTGATGTTTCTAAGGCCCAGGTCTAAGCACATTGCCTCCCAGCTCAAAAACCCTCAGCTCCTTCCCTTCACCTAATAAACACAGTCCAAATTCTTTAGCCTGATAGTCAAGGCCCACCCATGCTCTGACCCCAATAAAACATTATAATGTGATCTCCTCCTACTCCCCTACAGGCTCTCCAGCCAAAATGTACTCATCAACTCCCAAATACACCCTACCCATTCTAGCATCTGGGTCTTGTCTTCAGTGTTCTTGTCCTTTCTTACTTCCCCAACTTCTCACTGATTGAAATATGACACCATCCTTCAAGTCCCAGTCAAAGCTACTATCTCTTCCAGGCAGTCCTTCTGGATTTTTCACCAGAAAATAATCTTTTGGTCTTTAGCGTAGACTTTAGTTTTATCTCTATGATAACTCGCTCTGTAGTTTACATTGTAAGTTTGTTTGTGTGTGTGGTATGACAGTATCTCATCACTGCTCAAATTATAAGATTCATTTCATTTGTTCAACTAATGTTTATTGAGTATTTGTGCTGTACTAATGCAATATAGAAAACAGTGAGCCAGACAGATATAGAATATTCATTTTAGAGGGTCATCATACAGTGCCTAGCATGCATCTTGTACTTTGTAAACTCAATGATTATTTGTTGAATACCTGACTGAATTTATCTGGAACATATATATCCAGAAAGTTTTATTTTCAGAACAGAAAAGTAAGAATAGGAGATAAATTTAAAAGGCTTCGGAACAGCCAAATTCGGCGTTCACAACATAGATGTGTTTGACTCTTGCCCAGTTTGGCCATGGACACTCTGGCAAGCCCTCACGCAGAGAGCCCTTTTCTCTTCGTTTACACACATTTCTAACAATAATAATAATGACAACAACCACAGTGAGCTTGGGCATCTGATTTCCAACTCATTTTAGATGAGAAGCAGAAAATTAGGATCAGGGAATAGAAATGGCACAGTCACATGGACATCAGTGAGATGGACAGCAGCAAGGGAGGACTCAGAAGAGCCAAAAAAACAAAACAACAATAAAAAACACAGCAATCTGCAGCCATTTAGAATAGGGACAAACAGTTCTGCAGACCTCAGAGGGGCCTGAGGGCTTCTCAGTGTTACAGCCTTTAATTACAACCCTGAGTCCTCTGGCTGGATCATGTTCATAATGCACTATTTGAGAAGGCAGTTAAGGTTGCTCTATTGGAAATGTTTCCATCCAAGATAATTAAAAGTAAAACTTTTGATGTTTAAAAAGATAAATCCTCAGCCATCCGTTAAACTCACTTATCCAGAAGAACTCTCACCCCACCCTGCACCCGCCGCCTCTGGAGTCAGGGTTGTATTGTGCTTCCCTGTACTACTTGATTCATTTGCCTTAGAGCATTTGTTGGCTCTTGGCATCCAGTTCAATTTTCATTCAATAAGTTTTATTCCCATTTTATTTGCACAATACTCTAAGAGAGCCAATGGAGGACACAAAAGATTTTAAAAATCTAGACCCTACACTTGTCTTTGGAATGCTCAGGGTCTAGTTGAAGGGATAAGACCTACAGCCTTGAACCAACATAAGGACACAATACAGTGAGACAGACGTGAGTGCATGGTGAAACATAAAGTTTGTAATGAAGGATTGTTTAGGAAAGGACTAGGGCTAATCAGGAAAGATTTCTTAAAGACGAGCCTCTCAGCCAGAAGTGGAAGATTTGGGGAGGGCATTTTTGGTAAATAAAACAGCACAAGGAGGCGTATATAGTAGAGGCAAGAAAGAGCAAATTGTGTTTGGGCAATGGTAAAGAGCCAGCCTGGAAGACTGGGGCTAAGGGGCCCCATTTGGATATAATAAAAGATAAGTTTAGAGTGTTTCCATAGTTTTGTACAAATCCCTGTGATCTTTCTAAGATCATATCTTAGTTGGCTAGGGCTGCCATAACAAAATCCATAGACTGGGTGGCTTAAACCACAGACATTATTTGTCACCACTCTGGAGGCTGGGAAGTCCAAGATCAAGATGCCAACCAATTCAGCTTCTGGTGAGATCTCTGTTCCTGGTTTGCAGATGGCAGACTTCTCACTATGTCCTCACGTGGTGGAGAGAGACAGAGCAAACTCTCTGGTGTTTCTTCTTATAAAGGGACTAATCTCATCATAAGGGCCCCAACTCTCATGATTTTGTCTAGCCCTAATTACCTACCAAAGGCCCCATTGCCAAATACCATCACATTAGTGGTTAGGGCTTCAATATATGCATTTTTAGAGAACACAAACATTCATTTCATAACAGATCATGTGAATGTAAATTCCAGCATTGTATGAAAATCCCCCCAAATCAAGTTTGAGGTATAGACTGCTATTGTCTTCAATCACATCTTTTGCTAGAGAGTTTAAGTGACAGCTAATTGCAAATTACAGAGCTGACTTGATTTGCCATGTCTACGTTCATTTTACAAATACAACCATGGGAAATGTAAAGTTCTCCTTTAACTAGATACCCTGGAGGATACCACATCTAGAAGACACCACCCACTGAAGTCTGTGAAGTTTTGGGTGATGGTTAATAGATTCATGGGTAACTGGGTATGAACACAAACATTTTTCTAACACTTGTCAACTAATAAGGACTGGAGATTTATCAGCCTGTTAAAATGAGGTTCTAATAACTGTACTTTTACCTTTTTCACTAGACTATAGGCTGTGGGAGGATGAGGTGTTTTCCATAGTGTCTAGCCCAGTGCCTACCAGCAAGATGGGATTTAGTGTTACATGAACAACTGAAAAAATGACTGAATGTAAAACCAATTTATTTATTAACACTTGACTAAAGTAAAATCATGTATTTCTCAAAATAAACTTGGTCTGATTGGCTGAGACTTTCGTGACTGCTGGATCATGCTTTTTGAACGAATTAGAAATAAACCACAAAATCAGGGATTTAAAAGTAATTCTTCACAAACGTGTTCGTTATAAATCCAATTCACGTATCCTGTTGAATCGGCTGCTTTGTGTAATTGAGGGCCAATTTCCACGTTCGCATGGCAGTGAAAATCTCAAGCTTAAATTTATTAATATGTTGCCTTGGCAGAACACCAGGCTTCTTAATAGCAAAATATGGAGAGAAAGGATATTAGTCTCCAAAGACTTGAGTTTGATTTTGAAAATAAACTGATGTTCATTTTTAAAAAATCATTCAGAAGACATAACTGTGGAACTATAAAGTTATTTACATGGAAAATAATTTAAAGGACAGAACCAAACAAACTTTTAGTATGGTATTTAGTTGGAGTTCCTGTTTAAAGAGGGCCCAAAAATAAAAATATTTAAGTGTTTTGAGACCCACCTGAGCAATTCAAGTCTTGAATAGCTGCTAGCTCACTAATCAGGTAACTCCTAATCTAGACATAACTGACAAATAATTTGCCAAATACACCAGGATATGAAGCAGAAGCACTGCGTGGTCAACCAGACAGATCCCAGCAAAAGAGATGACCATATTTCTAATAACTGTGGCTGTCATTTATTATCAGCACTGTATCAAGTGCCGGACAGTCATTATTTTATTTAATACATACAAAACCCCTATTGAGCAGATGAAGAAACAAAGGCTTAAAAATCGTTTAAATAAATTACCTCAAATCAATAGATCTTTAAACAAGAAAGCAGGATTTAACCCCATGATTGTTTAATGGCAAAGCCTTTGCTATTGACCACTCCATATTATTTTATGGTTTTTCAAAGGATGGTAGTTGAATTGACAACCTCAGCATCAATGGAGAATCTATCCCGAAGTCCCAAATTCTACCCAGGCCTACTGAATCAGAATCTCTGGCTATGAAACCTACAAGTCTATTTTAAGCACCTCTCCAGGAGATTCTAAAGCTCACTAAAGTTTGAGAAGTACACCTCTACTCTATTTCTCCAAACTTAAGAAAATATATATAATATTTCACTTTGCCAGTGAAGATTCTTACAAAACCCAGAAAATGAATATCACATCCATTTCCTTGTTTAGGCTATGTGATCAATTGTCACTATAATTCCTACAAACAGAATATATAAAATGAGCTCCAAGGAAAATGACACAATAGCATTATTATCCATCTAAAATATGAACAAGGGCTATAATGATTGGAATTCTTTCAAGACCTGACTACACATATTGATTTGGGATTAAAATAGTATCACTTAGCTCACTTTCTAAGTTTTTGCTCACTCTCTAAGCTTTAACACATAAAACAAATTTTTAATATAATCTGACAAATGAGTATCTTGCCAAGAAGGCAAGAAAAGTCAAGAGCAACCATCCAGTGTGCTGTGATGAAAATGAAATGTATGAAAATGACAGTCTGAATTTCAGTCTATTGCTATGAGCGGTTATCTTGCCAAATAATGAAATGTATTGACACTAATGCTGTGCTGCCATTGGCATGTATACAGACGTTGAAATTTTCTAAGCAAAGTTGCTGGAGGTCATTCAAATATTTTTGATGGTGTAATAGGTGAACTGAAGACTCTCTTTCAAAAAAATTTTCTTCCAAACTCCTCGATGAGAAAATATTTGGAATAAAGCAAAGTTTATATGCAAACTTATATGACTGAAATTGATTTTTGTTTCCCTGGGAATTTAAGAATCTTTTTAATTGTTGAGAGCTGGTGTACAGCTGCAAGAGGTCGTCTTAATAAGAACTCAGTATTTATGCTTTCTTGATAGAACAAATGAGAGTCAGCGCTCTGTTTTCTATCTTACTTACGCTGAAAGCCTGGCAACACTAGGATATAATACTTGCTCCTTCAAAATATTTCTAAATTGTTCACTGCTTTGTATTTCATCTCAGAGCTGCTTTATTTATAATGTTATTAAACCTCAAAGAAACCCATATGGTGGAAGAGAATGAACAACTTTTGTGATTTCACTGTTTTATTCCCTCTTAAAAGAATTGACTTGAAAGTGAAAATTGTTTAATCTGCTTTTAATTCACAAGGCCTGTGTCGCTGCTTTGCAATGGGATGGCTTAAACAGACAGGTAAATTATGTTATACAATAATTTTTTTGACTGATGTATAATTCTAGAGAAATTGTCCTCTTTCTAACAGGTATGTGAAAGTTTACGCTGATACTTGCTGTTTATATTTAAATAAAGTAAACCCAGCCTTGCAAAAACACAAACATTTTTGTCCAAATACAGACTAAGGAATATTGCTACCAGCAGCCCCACTCCTTAAAAATTTCTTGGTTCTTTCTAGCATTACATATTTATTCCTACTGCTTATCATTTGTTTCTACTATGTTGAGGACCTATTAAGAGCCAGCATTTTTAAGCTAATTTATTTTCATGAGTTCATAATTGTTATATGTATTTATGGGATGCATGAGATATTTTGATACCAGCATATAATGTGTAATGATCAAATCAGGTAATCGGGGCACCCATCACCTCAGCTATCTATCATTTATGTGTTAGGAACATTCTAATTCCACTTTTTCAGTTATTTTTAAATATACAATAAATTATTGTTAACTATAGTCACCCTATTGTGCTACTAAATACTAGCTCTTATTCATTTTATCTAAGTGTATTTTTGTATTTATTAACAAGTCCCATTTTATCCACCCTTACCTGCTACCTTTCCCAGCCTCTGGTAACCATCCTTCTACTCTCTATCTCCGTGAGTTGTCTTTTTTTTTAGCTCCCACATATGAGTGAGGAAATGCAATATTTGTTTTTCTGTGCCTGGCTTATTTCACTTAACATAATGTCCTTTAGTTCCATCCATGTTGTTGCAAATGACAGGATCTTACTTTTTATGGCTGAGTAATATTCTGTTGTGTATAAGAATCATATTTTCTTTATCCATTCATTCACTGATGTACACTTAGGTTGATTCCATATCTTGGCTGTTGTGAATAGTGCTGAGAGTACAGATACCTCTTTGATATACTGATTTTCTTACTTTTGGATATATACACAGAGTAGTGTGATTTCTGGGTCATATGGTAGTACTATTATTTTTTTTTAATGCTATACTGTTCTCTATAGTAGCTGCACTAATTTACATTTACACCAACAGTATACAAGAGTTCACCGTTCTCCACATCTTCACCAGCATTTGTTATAGCCTGTCTTTTGGATAAAAGCCATTTATGGAGAGATGATATCACATTATAATTTTGATTTCAATTTCTCTGATATCTGGTGATGTTGAGCATTTTTTATTTACCTATTGGCCATTTGTATGTCTTGAGAAATGTTTATTCAGATCTTTTGCCTTTTTAAAAATGAATTATGGCCATGTGCAGTGGCTCACGCCCATAATCCTAACACTTTTGGAGGCCAAGGCAGGTGGATCACCTGAGGTCAGGAGTTCAAGACCAGGCTGGTGAAACCCTGTCTCTACTAAAAATACAAAATTTAGCAAAGTGTGGTGGCATGCACCTACAGTCCCAGCTACTCAGGAGCCTGAAGCAGGAGAATCGGTTGAACCCAGGAAGTGGAGGTTGCAGTGAGCCGAGATTGTGCCACTTCACTCCAGCCCAGGTGAAAGAGCAAAACTCCATCTTGGAGGAAAAAAAAAGAATTATTTTATTTTATTTTATTTTTCCTTTTGAGTTGTTTGAGTTCCTCATATAGTCTGGTTATTAATCCCTTGTCAGGTAGATAGTTTGCAACTATTTTCTCACATTCTGTGGGTTGTCTCTTCACTTTGTTGATTGTTTCCTTTGGTGTGCACAAGCTTTTTAGTGTGATGTGATTCCATTTGTCTTTTTTTTTTTTTTTTTTCTGCTTTGGTTAACTGTGCTTTTAAGTACTTACTCAATAAATCTTTGCCCAGACCAATGTCCTGAAGTGTTTCCCCAATGTTTTCTTCTAGTATTTTCATAGTTTCAGGTCTTAGATTTAAGGCTTTAATCCATGTGTTTTGATTTTTGTACATGGTAAGAGTTAGGAGTCTAGTTTCATTCTTCTGCATATGGATATCCAGTTTTTCAAGCACCATTTATTGAAGACACCATACTTTCCCCAGTGTATGTTCTTGACACTTTTGTTGCAAATGAGTTCACTGTAGATGTATGGATTTATTTCTGTGTTCTCTATTCAGCTCCATTGGTCTATTTGTCTGTTTTTATGCCAATACCACACTGTTTTGGTTACTATAACTTTGTATTATAATTTACAGCCAGGTAATGTGATTCCTCCAGTTTTTTTCTTTTTGCTCAGGATGGCTTTGGCTATTCTGGGTCTTTTGTGGTTCCATACAAATTTTAGGATTTTTGTTGTTGTTGTTTCTGTGATGTATGTCCTTGGTATTTTGATAGGGATCGCATTGAATCTATAGATTGCTTTGGGTAGTATGGACATTTTGACAATATTGGTTCTTCCAAACCATGAACATGGAATATCTTTTCCATTTGTCTGTGTCCTCTTCAATTTCTTTTGTCAATATTTGATAGTTTTTATTGTAGAGATTTTTAACTTGTTTGATTAAAAAGGTATTTTACTACTAGGTATTTAATACTAGTGTTTTTGTTTTGTTTTGTTGCTGTTGTTGTTTTTGTTTTTTGAGATGGAGTCTCTCTCTGCTGTCCAGGCTGGAGTGCAGTGGCACGATCTTGGCTCGCTGCAACATCCACCTCCCAAGTTCAAGTGATTCTCCTGCCTCAGTCTCCCTAGCTGAGACTACAGGGACTACAGGCACACACCACCATGCCCAGCTAATCTATATATTTTTTAGTAGAGATGAGGGTTTCACCATGTTGGCCAGGTCGGCCTTGAACTCCTGACCTCAGGTGATCCACCTGCCTCAGCCTTCCAGAGTGTGGGATGACAGGCATGAGCCACTGCCCCAGGCCTAATACTAGGTATTTTACTTTATTTGTAGCTATTGTAATTGAGATTACTTTCTTTGTTTCTTGTTCAGATTGTTACCTTTTGGCATATTGAAATGCTACTGATTTTCGTATGTTGATTTTGTATCTTGCAACTTCATTGAATTTATCATTTCTAATAGATTTCTTTAGTGGAGTCTTTAGGTTGTTCTAAATATAAGATTATATTGTCTGCAAACAATGATAATTTAACTTTTTCCTTTTCAGTTTAAATGTCCTTTATTTCTTTATTTTGTCTAATTGCTCCCACTAGGACTTCCAGTACTATGTTGAATAATATTGGTAAAAGTGGGTATCTTTGTCTTGTTCTAGATCTTAGAGGAAAGGCTTTCAGCTTTTGCCCATTCAGTATGATACTAGCTATGCGTTTTTTGCATGTCTTTTATCACGTTGAGGTATGCTCTGTTTTTTGAGAAAGTTTTTATCATAAAGAGATGTTGGAGTTTATTGAATGCATTTTTGGCATCAATTGAAATGATTATCTGGTTTTTGTCCTTTATTCTGTTGATATGATGTATCACATTAACTGATTTGCATATGTGGAAACACCCTTGCATTCCTGGGATGAATCTCACTTGATCAGGATGAATGATCTCTTAAATGTGTTGTTGAAATTAGTTTTCTAATATTTTGTTGAGGATTTTTGCCTTTATGTTTATCAGAGGTATTGGCCTGTAGTTTTTCTCTCTTTTGTTGTGTCTTTGTTTGGTTTTGGTATCAGGGCAATACCGGCCTTGTAGAATGAGTTTGGAAGTATTCCTTCATCCTTAATTTTTTGGAATAGTTTGAGTAGGATTAGTGTTAGTTATTTAAATGTTTGATGGAATTCAGCAGTGAAACCATGGGGTCCTGGGCATTTCTTTGATAGGAGACTTTTTATTACTGCTTTTATCTCATTACATGTTATTGCTTTATTCAGGTCTTCAGTGTCTTCATGGTTCAATATTGGTAGGTTGTATGTATCCAGGAATTTATTCACTTATTCTAGGTTTTCCAATTTACTGGCATATAGTTGCTCCTAATAGTCTCTAATGATCCTTTGAATTTCTGTGGTATCAGTTATAATGTCTCCTTTTTCATCGCTGATTTTGTTTATTTGGGTTTTTTCCCTTTTTTTCTTAGTCTGACTGAAGGTTTGTCAACTTTATCTTTTCAAATGACCAACTTTTGTTTCATTGACCTTTTGTGGGCCAGCATTATGCTGCATGCTTTACCTGAGGTCATATGTACAGGTGCAGAACTCTGACACATGGTAAGCACTGAAGCAAATGTTCTTATCTATAAAATAATACTTGTGCTCTCAGCAGATGTGCCTGTAGACAAAGTAATTTATGCTTCTTAACAGCAGAGTTTTGACATAATGTGCATCATCTTTTTTTTTTTTTTTTTTTTGAGACAGAGTTTCACTCTGTCACCCAGGCTGGGGTGCAGTGGCGCGATCTTGGCTCACTGAAACCTCTGCCTCCTGAGTTCAAGCTATTCTCCTGCCTCAGCCTCCCAAGTAGCTGGGATTACAAGCATGTGCCACCACGCCCAGCTAATTTTTGTATTTTCAGTACAGACGGGGTTCGCCATGTTGGCCAGGCTGGTCTCCAACTCCTGACATCAAGTGATCCACCTGCCTTGGCCTCCCAAAGTGTGGGGATTACAGGCGTGAGCCACTGTGCCCAGCCAATGCGCATCATATTTTAACAAAAAGATTAAGAGCAGGCATTCAATCTGTTAGTATAATGTCGTGGCTAAGATCATGTGCATTGGTGTCAGCCTTGGTGTCAATTCTTGCTCTATTGCTTACTACTTATGTGATCTTGAACCAGCCACTTAGCTTCCTGTGTCTCATTTCCAATCTCACAGGGTTGTGGTGAAGACTATCAAAGAGAGTGCTTGGAAAAGTGCCTGGAACAAGGTAGGTGGTTGATAGATGGTAGACATCATTATCATTCTCTTGGCCTCATTTTTATCACCTGTAAAATGGAACTAAGACCTCCAAAAAGGTCTATTCAGTGGCATGGAATAACTCCTTTCTTGACTAGAAAGTATTGGACTGGAAATCCAGATCAAGAGTCAAGTCCTAGCTCAACTATTTCCTAGTTGTTGGCCTTAGATAAGTCATTTCACCTCTTTGAGTCTGTCGCTTAGATTGTGAAATGATTCATTTGGGTTGAAAGGTCCTCTTCTGACTCTGGATCTCTACAATTTTAGAAAATATATCCTGATTTTGTTCCAGAACATATGAACAATTTTTATGATTTATCCTTCATATAGGTAGCATACTTATCACACACACATACATACACACACACAAATGTGTCTGTATGAGTCAACGGTGCCTGCTCAAAATTTTTTCACATGATATAAAAATGTTTCTTCTGAAACAATGAATTCCTTTCTCCTTTTATTCTTTGTTGGTGATACCTGCAGGAGAGTTGCCCATTTAGATCTGGCTTCCTTATTATATTAGAAATGATAAATGTTCTAAAAGGAAACCCTGTTCTTTATTCATCTATATCAGCCCAGTGTTATTCCCCTCTTCCACACTTGTCTATTATTTTTGTTTGTGCCAATTATTTGCCATTTCTCATATATTTAACTGATCGTATGTGTGTGTGTATGTGTGTGCATGCACGTGTGCATAGGTGTATGCTGTCTCCCTATATAAGAATAGCTATCACAAATTAAGCAGCCACTATTTTCCAGGCACCATGCTATAAAATTTTCTAATTCTTATAATAATCCTGAAAAATTGCAATTAGGAAAACTGAATTTAAGTGCTTAAGTAGGTGCCCATGTTTAAACCATAGTCATTAATGGAGCCAGAATTTGAACCCAGGTCTGTCTCATGAAAGTCAATGTCCTTCCTACACTGTACTGTGTTTTAAACAGCTGTTTGCTTTGTCAAGCCTCAACAGCCTAAAATCTTCCCTGGAAGCAGCTCTGCTTATTATGTTTGTTTGAACTATTCCGCCACACACACCATGCACACACAGAGAAGTATACGTAGTGGGTGCCTAGTGAATGTATGTTGAGAAAGTACAAGAAGAAAGGGGCACAGTCAGCCTTCTACACTTTATGGCCTTGTTTTTCTCCTAGGAGCTCTTTTTGGGGATCAAAACAGGAAGTGGTAAGGTTGTGACATAAATACAAATCACAGAGTAGTGACAAGTGCCATACTGGTTCTAAGGCATCAAGGAAATCAAAGCTTGGTCCCTCTATTTCTTTTGCAACATTCAGCAGGCATGAAGCTCAGTATCCCCATCTTATGACAACCTCTGTAAACAGCAGCCTGCTGTGGTGGGCTCGAGCACTGTCCTTACCAGTGACATGGATCCCGGAGATCTTTTCATACTCTATGCCTAGTAGTTTTCTCTAGGTTCATTAAAGTGTCTCTTAAGAGAAATTGATCTTTTGGGGGTATTATTGCCACTCACATATTTTGAAGACTATAAATGTAAGCAATTGAACAAGGCTATTATTTCTAACCACAGAAATGAGAGAGTTTATACTTAAATGGATTAACAAATACAGTTTTGAAATCTTTTTTATGGGGTACTTTTTTGAAAAGTAGCTAAGTATGATCAATCTAGGAAGGTTACATTAAACTTAGTACTTAGAATAGTCAAGATAAGCTAACATTTGTAACAAGCAGTCCCAAATTCAGAGACTGTACACAATAGAATTTTATTTCTGACTCATGCAATAGTATCATGAAGGTGTTCTTAGTCAGCTATTAATCCCCCTAATAGCAACTCAGGGGCCTAGATTCCTTCTGTTTTGTAATTCTACCTCCTCTAGATCTTCAGGGTCCTCTCCATTAAGCTATAGGATATAGAAAAAAATATAGATTAAGCAGAAGGTTTTTATAGGCCAGATACTTATATGTAAAATATATATGTCATAATATATAATATATATTATGGAATAATACATATTCAGGAACTATTGTTGTTTTTGAAGAAAGGAAATAATGTGAGCATACTCATGTTTTAGAAAGCTCACTCTGGCCATTGTGTGGAAGATGGACTAAATAATACATAATATATAATATATATGTCATAATATATGATGTATAATATATATTATTGTGGACAGGAAGTGATTATATATAAATATATAATATAATATATATGATATATATTAACACAATATATGATATATATTACATATTCGATTATATATATATATATATAATCACTTCCTGTCCACATTCCATTGGTCAGAGTTTAGTTACATGATCACACCTAACAGCAAGGAAGGCTGGGAAATGTAGTCTAGCTGAATGGCCAATAAGAAAATGGAATGGGGTTAGGTGAACACACAACAGCCTCTGGCACAGCTCTAAATGTGTACTTCTCATCCAGCATGTCAGAGTTCACAATGTTCTATGTAAAAAGTCAATAAATGGTTACTCTTGTTACTATTTGTATATCTGAACCAATCCAATATCCATTATCTCAGCCCTGTATGGTGCACATTCTAGTGTTAGCAGTGGGCTATGATAAATGAAACGTTACTCCTGCCTTTAAGAATTTTGCACTAAAATAGAGATCTCAACCAACACTGATATAGAGAAGATGAAAGTAAGGACAAAATAAAGGTGAAAGATTTTTGTAATATACATTCCATGTGTGTATATATGTAACATACATATGTATACATGTAACTTACAGATTATGTCCATCTGCTCTAACTTTAACCTTCTTGAGGCCAAGACCTGATAATATTCATATTTGCATCTGTGATCTTTTGTCACTGCCTAGCATATAGTGAGTGTTATAAATGTATGTTTAGGGAACAAAAAAAAGAACTGTATTGAAGGAGTACAGAGAACAAAATAATTACTTATGACTGGAGCTTGTTATAAGTTGTACATTGTACAACTCTAGGAGGCGCAACTTACATTGTAATTATGAATGGCTCTCCTTAGAGTTGTGTGGTACACACCTGCACAGGTATATGTGGCAGCCCTATGGAAAAGAGCAATCAGAAAACGCATCCAGGAAAACATGAAAATTGAACTGGGCTTTGAGATACGCAAAAAAATTCTACATGTGGAGAAAGAGTGCAGAGGCATTCCATACTGAGGGAAAAGTCTGTACAGAAGCCCAGAAAGGCAGCTAGTAGACCAGGTAGTTAAGAGCTATGTTGTGATAAAGAGGTAATGGATGACAGGTAGAGAAGTTACTTTGCCACTCAATAATGGAGGACATTGCCTGCCATAGTAAGTGTGAGATTTTCTTGGTGAGCATTCAGGAACTATTGTTGCTTTTGAAGAAGGGAAATAATGGGAGCCAACTCATGTTTTAGAAAGCTCACTCCGGCCATTGTGTGGAAGATGGACTAAAGAATAAAAGGCAGAGAGACCACTGCCGTAATGCAGCTGAGAGATGATAAAGTCATAATTACGATAATGGAAAAAAGGATAGAAGGAAGAAGACAAAAAGAACGTTGTGACTTATTGGCTGCTGTAGGTGAAAGGGGAATAAAAAATTATTCCAAGGGTGACTTGGTAGACAATGGCACAATTAATTGCTAAAGGAGACAGGACTTTTAAAAAGGGAGCTGACCTGTTCAGTTTAGCAACAAATATGTTACATTTGAAGTACCAGCAGGATGTCTACATAAATACCTGGTGCAGAGCTCAGAAAAGAGGTAAGATTAAGATTTCTGAAGTATTAGCTCATGGAGGGTGACTTAATCCATATAGGCCAGGTGGGCAGCAGTTTAGGATGTTACTGGTTCTTAACAGGGTTAAGGCCAGGTAGACAACATAGGTTCTTCAGTGGTTCTATTTTTTTTTTTTCTTTTTTTTTTTTGAGATGGAGTATTGCTCCGTTGCCCAGGCTGGAGTGCAGTGGCACAATCTCGGCTCACTGCAACCTCCGTCTCCCAGGTTCAAGAGATTCTCCTGCATCAGCCTCTAGAGTAGCTGGGATTACAGGCACATGCCACCATGCCTAAGTAATTTTGTATTTTTAGTAGAGACGGGGTTTCACCATGTTGCCAGGCTGGTCTCGAACTCCTGACCTCAGGTGATCTGCCCTCTTCAGCCTCCCAAAGTGCTGGGATTACAGGCCTGAGCCACTGCACCTGGCCAGGTTCATCAATGATTCTTAACAGGATTGTATGTGTGTATAGGTAAAGAGGGTTGGTCTAGTTTACCTATTGTTGAGTAACAAACTACCCCAGAGTTTAATGACATAACATAACCATTCATTTTGTTTATGATTTTGTGGGTCAGGCATTTGGAAAGGGTATAGCCAGGTAGTTTTGTTCCACATGATAGTGGCTGGGCCTGAAGGATCCACCTCCCAGATGAATTCTCCACTCACACATGGGATCTCATCCTTTGCAGCTGCTTCATATGGCTTGGCTTTCTCATACCATGGTTGTCTCAAGATAATCACACTTCTTACAAGAGTTAGGAGAATGAAAGCTACCAGACCAATAAAGGGCTCTGTCTGGAACTAGCACAGTCACTTCTATCACATTCTATTGGCCAAAGATGTCACAGGGCCCCACTATATTCAAGAGGTTGAGAAATAGACTTCATCTCTCTTTCTCTCTCTCTTTTTTTTTTTTTTCCAGATTAAGCATCTGTTTTATTTAAACCTAGGTAAGTCAGGAACTTTAGGCAGCCTGTTTTGCAGGAGATTTAGTGTTGGAGTATCTTCCTACCTCACACTCCCAAGAATCTGCTCCTGCAGATGAAACCTCAGAACCCTTCCTTCTTGTCAAAAAGGGGCTTGTCTTCAGGCTTGAAGTATAGGTTAGGGCTGCTAAACTCACCGAGAATTGTCTGAGTCCTGTAGCTGACAATGGGGTATTTGGCTTTGTACATGCTGGTGAAAATATCATCCACAGACTCCAACTTCTTGGCTATGAGACCTGTGGTGTGTCACAGGTAAGGTCTACATGATCCAAGGACATCTTGGCTACCCCTCTAGTGGAGTCCTTCCTGGTCAAGGCATTGTAGGGGGTTCTTTGTCCATAAAACCCCTTTCCAGAGGTGATATCAAACCCCACTCCCTTCACTGCCAAATAGATGGACTGATCCTCCTCCTGCCATAGTGAACCAGCCCCCCAGGCTAGCACTAGGATCAGGACTAGCGCTGCCAGCTGCTGCAGCCACTGCCCTGGCATGGGGCCCACCACAGTGAGCACATGTGCAGAGCAAGGGCAGCCTGGCCGGCCTAGACTTTATCTCTCTTGATTCTCTTGATGTGGGAGTGGCACAGTCACACCGAAGAAGGGCATGTGGGATAGGAGATATTTTGGAGCCATATTTGAAAAATACTGTCTGCCACAGAGGTGTTCACCAAAGTCACTGAGGAGCTTTTGCAAATTATAGCAATTATGCTTCAAAGTTTTAAGGAAATTACATAGAGGCTTCTGAAACATATGCCTGACCAAGACCCACTAGAAAAAGCGGCTCAGGACTGAAATGTGTAAGGAGGGGAGCAGCTTTGAATACGGAGCTCCTATTGTAGACCAGAGATGAAAGAAATGAACTGCCAAAGAAGAGAATTTCAAAAAGGCTGAGGTCAGAAGCACTAACTGTGATGGAGACAGTGAGGATAAGGAGAACTAAGCAGAAGCTGATTAATTTGGCTTTAAAAACTCTCCAGGAATCTTTGAAATCTGTTTCAATGGGGTCAAAATCAGAATTCAGAAGCTTGCAAACTGAGTTTACAACCAAAATAAGTTTTTTTTCCCACTAGAAGTGTGACTAGCCTCATTAAAATCTTATTTGTAAAGATTGAAATAGCAGTTCTATGACAACAATATACCCAGTCTGCAAACAAAGTATTGTAAAGGCAGCTGAGGTATAAACTTTAAAGACAGCTAAGGTGTAAACTTCAAGCAAATGGAGATATTTTCCTCTTGCTACTTCCTTTTATCTTTGCAAATGCATTGCTTGGTATTAACTTTGATGTTTTTCTTTATTTAGGATATCAATTCAGAATCGTGTAGTGTATCAGCTAGTTCTTGTTATATAACCAGTCACCCAACTGGTTGTATAACCAATTGACACCTCAACGCCTTAAAATCTGGGGTCAGAAAATGATAGCCTGTGGTCCAGATGCCAGTTTTGTGAATACAGTTTATTTGGACACCGCCATGTCTGTTCATTTACACATGATCTATGGCTATTTTTTGGCACTACAATAGCAGAGCAGAGTTACAACACAAGCTATGCTGTACAAACCTATATTATGTACTATAGGGTCCTTTAAAAGTAAAGGTTTGCTGAATTCTGCTTAAAACAATGAGTATTTGTGACTACTCATGAGTCAGCTGGGCAGTTTTTCTAGTCTCAGCTGTGCTCACTCAAGCCTCACTCATGATCATCTGTAAGCTCTGGCAATGTGGCGTAAGCTCTCTCATCTGTGGTGGTTGACTGGTTGTTGGCTAGTTTAGGATGGCTTTGACTGGAATCACTGGGATCTTCTCCATTACTTTTTATCTTCTAAGTATAACCTAGTGCAATGTCCTGAATGTGTCCTCCAACAATCCATATGTTGAAATTTAGTCACCAATGTGACAATATTAAGAGGTGGAGCCTTTAGGAGGTGATTAAGTCATAAAGGCACAGCCCTCATGAATGGGATTAATTACCTTATAAAAGAAGTGCAAGGGAGCTGTTTGCCCGTTTTCCCCTCCATGTTTCTATTTCACCATGTAGGGACACAGCATTCATCCCACTTGAGGGAAGCAGTGTTCAAGGCACCATCCTGGAAGCAGAGACTGGGCCATCACCAGGCACCAAACCAGCTGGCACCTTGGTCTTGGACTTCCCAACCCCCAGAACTGTGAGAAATTTCTATTAATTATAACTTATCCAGTATCAGGCATTTTCCATAGCAGGAGGAACAGACTAAAGCACCTAGACTTGACCACGTAGTGGTAGTAAGTTTATAGCAAGCAGAAGCTCACAGGTCTCTTGGGGCCTATGCTCAGAAGTGGTGTACCATCATTTCCACCACATTTCACTGGCCAAAGCAAATCACAAGGCCATCCCAGGTTCAAGAAGTGGGAAAATAGTCTACCTTGAGATGAAAGGAACTGCAAGGTCATATTGCAAAGGATGTGGATATGGAGAGACCCAAAGGATATGGGGATGGCCATCTTTGCATTTATCTGGAGTAGTGCATTCTGGAGTACAAAACGTACACCAGACTGGGACTTGAGAGAACTGAGGTCAGATTCTTACATGGATGCAAACTCACTCTGTGACCTTATACACATCACTCATCATCTCTGAGCCTCAGACTCCTTAATTCTAAATTAATATTTTTGAATGCCATACTCTGTTCTTGTTTGCATTCAACAAATGTTTATTTTCTTGAAATATTTTTTAACAACTCTTGAAAATACTCTCTATTTTCTAATGTGGTATTACTTGGGGCCAACATAAAGGAAAACATCTGCTTTTTTTTCACTCCTTTGACAAGGATTCTAAATATTTGTAATTTACGTGAAAAAATTATAACAGTCATACTGGATTTCTTTCAAATGTGAAGAAAGAGCAAAGCTTTTTCAAATGAGAATGATAGAAGCCACCTTCATGGGAAAATATTCTGAAGATGGTATTTGCTCAGAATGGCTCAAGTCTTTGCCTTCCTCAGGCAGTATTGGAAGAGTGGTAGTACAAGAGAGATTTAGGTTAATGAGCTCCCTAGAGCATTCTATAATAAGAGTTATAATGACCGGGTTTTGTCATATGCTTATCAATCCATTTCCAAATTTAACTAGAAAGATAGTGGTATGAACCTGGTCCTTCCTACACCTGCCATCAGGGTGATCTTCAAGCAGCATCCTCCCCACCCAGCCCCTGAAAAGGATCTCCAGCATCCACCTCCAGCAAGGCCAAGTCTTGAAACAGAGTTTGCATAGTTGGGCTGGTGTCATGAGGATCTTCATTCTTTGTATTCAGGTTCCCAGTGCTACATTGGGATATTTATAAAGATGGGGAACCAGTAGGGTGCCATGGCTCACACTTGTAATCCCAGTACTTTGGGAGGCCAAAGTGGGTGGATCACTTGAGTTCAGGAGTTTGAGATCAACCTGGGAAACATGGTGAAACATGTTTCTCTACAAAAACTACAAAAACAGCTGGGCACGGTGGCATGCACCTGTGGTCCCAGCTACTCAGGAGGCTGAAGTAGGAGATAAGAAAATCGCTCAAGCTGAGGCAGAGGTTGCAGTGAGCCAAGATCGAGCCACTATACTCCAGCCTGGGTGACAAAGTGAGACCCTGTCTCAAATTGAAAAAAAAAAAAAAAAAAAAAAAGATGGGAAACCAATTTACCTTCAATAATCAATTGAGTTATTAATCAGCCCTACTGTTTCCAAATCACTTCAGCCTTGTTCCTTCCTCCATCCCTTAGCTACTACTTCCTGCTCATTCTTGTTCATATTTTATCTTCCTCCCCTTTCTTTGTCTCTTTCTCTTATTCAAATCCTAATCAAACCTCAGAGCCCGGCTAAATTCTGCTTCTCCCTGGAAGCTTCCCTTAACAATTACAGGTCTTCTCTGACATCTTCCATACAAGCATGGGTTACCCAATAGGGCAAATGAGTATGTGTTCAAGAAGTAACATTTATTCTGCATTATATGGGGAGAAAGCACACAAAAAGGGTATGTTTTTTCATTTCTGGCCTTTAAAGCTCTTAATTTTGTTCTGATCTTTCCTCTGAAATTATATTTTACTTGTGTTTTCCATACATACGGGCATGTAATTTTATATTGTCTTGTGTATGTGTATGGCCTAGTGGTTGAGAATATGTATTCTGAAGTTTGATTTGTGTGGTTGGAATCTTAACTCTGACACTTCACTAGTTCTGTGATTTTGGCAAAGCATTTGTGGTAGATAGTCTCCAATTATGGCTGTCATCAACTCCTTCCCTCCTATACATTCACACCACTTTTCCACTGAAAGGTAAAATTTGTTTCCCCTTCTCTTAAATCTTGGTGGGCCTGTGACTGCTTTGATCACTAGATAGTGGCAGAAGTGACATACTGAGATTTCTGAGCCTAAGTGTTAAGAGAACTAGAAGCTTACATGTCTTTTCTCTTGGAATGCCCCCTTTTGGAACACAGCTGCCATCCTATGAGAGGTACATGGAGAAGCATGGGTTTGTGCCCTTATGGATGGTCCCAGCTGCGCTCCCAGCTGAAAACCAGCATCAACTGCCAGCCATACAAGGGAGCCATCTTGCAAGTTCCAGTCCAGTTGAGCCTTCAGATAAATGCAGCCCCAGACAATACCAGGTAGGGCAGAAGAACCACCCAACTGAGCCCTGTCAACTCACAGAATCATGAGATATAAAATGGTGGTTGTTTCAAGCCACTACGTTCTGGGGGTCATTTGTTATGCAGCATAGATAACTTCCATCTTAAACAGTATTTAAACTCACTAAGATTTGTCAAATTGGGTCAAAAATGGTACCTCTCTCATAGA
Organism: Theropithecus gelada; assembly: GCF_003255815.1. NCBI lineage: Eukaryota > Metazoa > Chordata > Mammalia > Primates > Cercopithecidae > Theropithecus > Theropithecus gelada. The sequence goes on along the minus strand of NC_037679.1, from coordinate 61,139,735 downwards.
ATTGTTTTGAGAATAAATCAAGTTATATGTATGGTAAGTGCTTAGAGCTAGTATGTTACTTATTTATATAAGGGAGAAAATGAGTGGAGCTAACATTTATTGGACAGCTAGTAGGTTGGTGCAAAAATAATTGTAGTTTTTGCCATTACTTTTAGTTTTTTAAATCTTTTTTTTTTTTTTTTTGAGACAGAATCTCACTCTGTAGCCCAGGCTAGAGTGCAGTGGTGCAATCTTGGCTCACCACAACCTCCACCTCCTGGGTTCAAGTGATTCTCCTGCTTCAGACTCCCAAGTAGCTGAGATTACAAGCACCCGCCACTGAGCCCAGCAAATTTTTGTATTTTTAGTACAGACAGGGTTTCACCATGTTGGCCAGGCTGGTCTTGAACTCCTGACCTTATGTGATCCCTCTGCCTTGGCCTCCCAAAGTGCTGGGATTACAGGCATGAGCCACTGCGCCTGACCTGTCATTACTTTAAAATGACAAAAACCACAGTTACCTTTGCACCAACCTGATACTACTAGTACTACTACTATGTGCCAGGTCCTATGCTACATTTTTACACACATGATCTCTCTTGCTCTTCACAAAAACCTTGTTAGGCACATATTTTTGTCCTCAGCATTGAGCTGAGATTCAGAGAGGTGAAGTGGTTTACCCAAGATCTTACAGCCAGGAGGTAGTGCAGGTAGGCTTCAAACCCCTGGCTGTCTGACTGCAAAGCCCATTCCTTTTCTTCTGCCTTTCCACACACTTTGGATAGAGGGCCTTCCTGAAATCTTCCAGAGTACAATAATTCTTTTCAGTGAAACATTACATAATCAGTCAGATCCTATGCAACCTAACCAATATTCTGCTTCTGACACGAATACTAAGGAAAACTTAAAAACATTCCCCAAAGCATTTCACTTCCACTAAGAAAAGTATTTGCAAATCTAGTAACAAAGAATCTAGATAAATCTTTCATGGAACTAGTTACTTTCAGCTTATGCCACTTCTCTGGGAAGCAATTTCCAGGCATCTAAAGTGGTATTTCCTTTTATTTTCTCGAAATATTATCTTAAACCCTCCAGGAAAGGCTGCCCCCTCATGCGTGTATACATTGCTACTTAATTTATAAATGGGAAGTAATTTACCTTTTCTCACAGAGATAGTTTGTTTGGTAAGGTCAACACGAACCTGACAAGAAAACCCAAACTAAGTCCCCCATACCAGGCCTCCAACATCCTGGCTGCAAGTTCACCAGAGATCTGTGTCCAATAATAAAATCCTCCTCAAATCTGGGAGCACTCAGCTTATTCCTGCCTTCTCAGTCTTTTAAGTGCCTCCTTCCCATGCTCCTTCTTTTCCTTTCCCCAGTCTCTTGCAAAATCTTGTTCCAAAATGTCAATCAACCATCAGCTAATGGGATCAGAAATTGCCTCACAATCACAAAAACCTCCTGGTCCCAGCCAAGGGCCCCCCATCACATCCAGTGTCCCAAGATGAACTCCCAGCCTCCATGACGTAAGAAGACATTTCAGAGAAGCTTTATAAATAGAGAAACTCATTCGTTATTTTTTCGAAAGACCAAGGAAAGAAAATGTTATGAACAAGGAAATTGTTGGTGGGTCATTGGCTGGGACACTGACATTCGAACATTGAACAATTAATTTGAGGATAATATAAACAGGTTTCATTATACGGATTTTAGGAATATGATACGAATAGTCTGTTGTTTTGAATTCTAGAATATCCCTCCCCCTACCACACACCGTCTCCCTTCCTACTGGCCCCCTTACTATGAGCTGGCACTTCTCACTACTCTCTCTCCTGCTGGTTGTTTTCTCCATCCATGTCTGCTATTAGAGTACAAATGAACTCGCTCTGTGACTGGCTTCATGTGGTTGCCTTGCCTACATTTATTCTGGTTTTCTATTGTGTTCCTGACACATTTTAAGAGTTCCATTATGTTGGAGCTTTTTTTTTTTTTATTTTTTTTCCTACTCTCTTCAGAAAAAACAAATGACTTTTCAAAAGGAACATCTTTAAAAAAAATGTTTTTGTTTAAAGAAATAAGGTTCCCTTTAGTTCTTTGTGCTCTTTCACAATTACAGCCATGTAATCCATAAGGAATCCATTAATGTGTAAGAGGCTTTGAAGCTACCACGTGTGTGTGTGCGCGTGTGTGTATGTGTGTGCATGCGCACGCGCTGTTTTTCCTTTTTCTCTTTCTTTCAGAATATTGCTGCTGCCAACCACTGATTTTGGAATGTTTAGAGGAATATGCCAACTCAATAATCAAAATCATTTTGGTACTGGGAACCCAACCACAGTCTCTGTAGACCAGTGGAATTTATTGCTTGCTCCAGTTTATTAAGTAATAGTACCAACAGCATTTTGAATAAAGAAGAGTCTGATAAGATGTGATAGAATGTCAGGATAATTCATTTTGATCATAAAACAATGCTTATTTTGAATCTGAAATGTTAAAAGCACAAACAGTCTGATGATCACGTTTTCCCTCCCTTGACCTGGTAAGGGAATATGATTCATAACTCTCTTCAGGAAAGAAGCTCAGTATAAACTGATGGTTTTCTGCTACACACACATCCCTGTTTTTATTCCACAAATACATATCTAATACCTATTGGGAACCAAGCACTGTACTCGGCATTGGGACCACAGTGGTAAAAAGAATAAACACAATTTTTGCCACATGGCACTCACCAAGGGAAGCTATCTTGGCTGCATCAATTACTTAAGACATTTGAGATGCACACAAAACAGAGTAATGCTGAGGCTTGTGGACTCTGGAATCCAACGTAACTGTGTTCTGTTCCAGGCTAGACCACTCCAAGCTATTTTATCTTGAACAATTTACGCAGCTTTGCTAAGCTTCAGATTCCTAAATTGCAGTACTTACTTCATAAGGTTATTTCTAGGATTAAGTGGAAAAATGCTTGTACAGCTTTTAGCACAGTGCCTCATTAGACAGTAATAGTAGTAGCACTAGTAATAGTAGTAGTAGTAGATGGGCCATATCTGGGGTCCCTAAGCCCCAGGTCACAGACTAGTACCGGTCCGTGGCCTGTTAGGAACTGTGCCACACTGCAGAAGGTGAGTGGCAGGTGAGTGACAGAAGCTTCATCTGTGTTTATAGCCACTCTCCATCACTCCTATTACTGCCTGAGCTCTGCCTCCTGTCAGATCAGCAGCAGGATTACATTCTCATAGGACTGCGAACCCTATTGTGAACTGTACATGTGAGGGATCTAGGTTGTGAGATCCTTATGAGAATCTAATGCTTGATGATCTATCACTGTCTCCCATCAGCCCCAGAAGGGACCATCTAGTTGTAGGAAAACAAGCTCAGGGCTCCCACTGATTCTACGTTATGGTGAGCTGTATAATTATTTCATTATATATTGCAATGTAATAATAATGGAAATAAAGTACACAATAAATGTAAGGTGCTTGAATCAGCCTGAAATCACCCCTCCCCCAACACTGGTCCATGGAAAAATTGTCTTCCATGAAACTGGTCCCTGGGCGCCAAAATGGTTGGGGACCACTGGGCCATATGAACCTTCAGTAGAACAGGCTGTTTCCTTATCCTTGGTATTTCAAATTCATAGGTCCACCTGTCATCAGGAGGTCACAGATCCATCCTACCCTGGGATTCTGTTCCATTTGAGGGAGAAAAGAAAAAGGCTTGCCCAATGCTCCGAAACACATTTTCTGCCTTCTCTTGCAGTGCCTCCTCTTGCCCACGGAAGGACATGCAGCAGGAGTATCCTCTGCTGCCCAGTACAATTTAGTGGCTGGCCACTTCACTGCTAGCATCCTTCACGCTACCTGAGACCTGACGTCTCTGGCTCCAAAGGACGCAGCTCTGCTCATTCCCCCGTGAGACCTGTCATGAGTTGCTGTGGCTGTGGAAGCCTGCCATCCTGGGATGGAGACTTTTCCCACCGCCCTGTCCCTTTAATTTCAGCAGGCGCATCATCCCGCTTCATGTGGATCCCCAGAGCAACAGATCTGGAATCTCCTGTGATGCTGAGGCCTTCAGGGACCACAAGCAAATGTAACAGGAGCAGAAGCTTGACACATGCTTGTGCATTGGAGTTTTTCTCTCTTCATGCTTTTAGAATAGCCTAAGATTGACCTAGAGGGTGAAAGACCACATGGAGAGAGAGGCTGAGCCATCCTGGCTGTCCCATACATGCCACCAGCTCCAGCTGAGCCAGCTCAGACCTAAAGATTCATCCAGCCAACCCATGGATTTTAACAGTGTCTTAAGCCACTGAATTTTGGGGTGGTTTCTTACGTAGCAAGAGCTGGGTTATACACATGTTTATTTTTAACTTAATCTGGGAGGGAGCCATATGAGTTTTGAAGGACCTTAATGTCTACCTCAATATTAAATTTTATGGATGTGCCATCATTTATTTAACCATTTTTCATTATTCAAATCACACTTTTAACATCACATTTATTAGAACTATAAATAACTCTCTCATGAACAACTTTGTTTATAAATTTTTATCCAAGTTTCTGATTATTTCATAATAATAACAACTTCCACAAATAATAGACTGGTGGTAAAAGAATTACTAGGTCGAAATTTGAGGCTGTTATTATTTATTATTTGTGCCAAATTTATATATCTAATGAAAGCGTGTAAGCATGACCATTTCTCCATACCCTCACTTACCATCGTTGGCTGTGAGCTTTTAAAAATATCTTTGTTGCCCCTGAGACTGAAATATTTATATATATATTTGTTAATCTTTTTTCTTTTTTTGTGATGAAGTCTCACTCTGTTGCTGGGGCTGGAGTGCAGTGGCGTGATCTTGGCTCACTGCAACTTCCATCTAAGTTTTTTATTTTTAGTAGAGACAGGATTTCACCATGTTAGCCAGGCTGATCTTGAACTCCTGACCTTAAATGATCGGCCTGCCTCGGCCTCCCAAAGTGCTGGGATTACAGGCGTGAGCCACCACACCCAGCCATATATATATGTTAATCTGATGGAGAAAATTTTCTGATTTAAATATTAATATCTTTGCAAATTGAGATTGATTTTTTATATATTGTTAACAACTAAGAATTTTTACACAACACTCATAGAGTGTATGATGAGTATTTCTTTATTTTGCTATATCGAATTAAATCCAGCTTGAGTGTCCCACAGGACAAAATTGGCAGGAAGCTCAATATCAGATCTCTTTCCCAGTTTCCTTTCTCTCTCTTAGACAGTGGGGATCCTGGACCCCGCACGGCTATGTGAAGGTGGGGAGCTCTGTTCTGTTGCCTCATCCCTCCAAGGGAGGCATAGGGAAAACTTTATAAAGGGGAAACTTCACCTGGGTTCCCACAGCATTGAAGGCAGTGTCTGGTTCTCACACTTCCACATGCCTTATATCTACCTCAAAGACACTGGAGTGGGTACAGGGCCCCTTCCTGCTCAAATCTTTAACCACCTCTTGCTTAGCCATTGTCACCTTCTCTCAGCACCACAGGAAGAAACCTCCAGTTCCCATTACTTGGAAGTTTTATAATTTGGAACACTTAAGTGTGGCATGCTAGGCTTGTTGCTGGTTGTAAAATTAAACAAATAGGCTGGGTCCGGTGGCTCACGCCTGTAATCCCAGCACTTTGGGAGGTCAAGGCGGGTGGATCACCTGAGGTCAGGAGTCCGAGACCAGCCTGGCCAACGTGGTGAAACCCCATATCTACTAAAAATACAACAACAACAACAAAAAATAGCCGGGCATGGTGGTGGGTACCTGTAATCCTGGTTACTTAGGAGGCTGAGAGGCAGGAGAGTCGCTTGAACCCAGGAGGTGGTGGTTGCAGTGAGCCGAGATCACACCATTGTACTCCAACCTGGGCAACAAGAGTGAAACTCTGTCTCAAAAAATAAATAAATAAATAAATAAATAAATAAATAAATAAGTATGGCATGCAGGGTGTGGGGAGGTAAAGGGAAATGAATGGCTGGGGTCACAGAGGTTACATGTATTCCAAAATGCTTTTCCCAGTGGAATGAGCAGATTACTTCAGAAGACAAAAGTTTTAACTGTCGGAAGTGTGATATAAATGTCACAGATCTAAGAAATCAGATATTGAAGTATTGACTATGAGCCTATTTCCTTTGTAACCACGAAAAAAAGTCACATCATGTTTATTGAGCTAGACTATAAATACAAAGTCAGACTGAACAGCATTTCACGGACACACTTACTACCAAGGCCTTCTGTATTCCCATCTCCCACAGCCACTAACTTTTCATACCCTGCTCTTTGAAAAAGCTTCACTTCCAAAAAGTGTCACAGGATGTACCTTCTGCTAGCCAATGAATTGACTACTGGTCTCATCACTTGGGGTGACGGGACAGATGCAAAAACTCAGTCATAGTTGCTTGCACCCAAGGAACATAAAGTCCTGCTTTTAACTCTTCTTCAAGGAAAGTAGCTGACTGAAAAAGCCAAGTCCTCATGAAACCTATTGTCAACTATCCGAGCCTGCCCCTGTGTTAGACAGTGCAGGGGCCAGTCTGTGCCTAAGACAGAGGAAGAACTAGCCAGAAACCACCTGAAGGCTACTGATACCAAACATGCTATGAGACAACACATGCCCATGCAATCTGTGTGCATTATGTCTTCCCTAAAGGTATGTCAACAAAGGAAGGAAACAAACTATTCCCCATGCGGGCAAACTCCCCTCCACCGCACATGCAAGAGCCGGGGCAGTGGATGCAAAAGAGGGCCAAGGAATGAGGGTCTCTAAGAAAGTAGGTCAGATAAGGGCTCAGCTCTTGTACTTTGAATTTGTTAATGGATAAGAGAGGGGTTTTTAGAGCTGTTTCACTCTTCTGGGTCTATGCAAGGTCCCTTGGATGTAGTTATGCCACCACAAAATCTCACATCTCCTTAAGGTTCAGTTCAGCCCTGAAGTAATAATGCCTCTTTGGAAAGAACAGAAGAGCCCAGAAGCCTCTGGGTTCAAAAGGGCACAGTTTAAACTGACAGCCTGCTTGCCAGCCTGAGAGATGGTAAAACTTCTCAGACTGGGAGAGAAATCCACTGTCAAGAATGTCTGCTGAGGAGAGCTCGCTCTGATTGCCCCCATCCCCATAAACAAAAACAGATGTGTGCTCACGAGGAAAGTAAATATTCAAGGTCAATAATATGCTCCTCTCCGCCAATCTAGTTTGGCACCTCAATGCAAGCAAATAGTCTGTGAAGCAGAGTGGAACTTTTCTATAACGTGGGCGGTGTCAAGTGACAGGGCTCATATCTGTGTATTAGGTTACTTGTTATATGAAAAAATCTATAGAATAGCCTTTCTGTTTCCCAGGGAATGATTTGAGTTATGGTAAATCTATTGCAATGGAATAAATAGTTGCTCCATATAAAAGGAACAAAAGAGCATCATATTGAAGAGCCTGAGTTTGAATCCAGGTTCTACCACTTACTGTTTGCGTAACCTTGGGCAAGTCATTTAACCCCAGTGTTTAACATCTGTACGACAAGTTTTAATAGTACTTATCTCTCATCTTGTGGGTGGTAAGCATAATAAAATGTGAGCTCCTTCTAGGATTCTTCCATGGCGCTAGAGGAAGTAGGATCTAAAAGTCTGAATGTCTCAGCTTGTCTGTATTCATCCTTTCAACAAATACGTATTGGGTATCTACAGTGTGCCAGGTACAGAGACATAGCAGTGACGACGACAGGCATAACTCAAAGGGACAGGATAGAAAAGGGATGAAACACATGCCTGTTGTTTACTGTGGACACTTCCTGGATGCAGCCATGTAGCATTTCTGCTTACATCCCACTGATCATAGCAGCAAGAGGGCTGGGCTAGTCATTATTCTAGATGGCTTTGTGACTGGTTATAAATTAGAGCATTTTGGCCGGGCATGGTGGCTCACGCTTGTAATCTCAGCACTTTGGGAGGCCCAGGCAGGCAGATCACGAGGTCAGGAGTTCGAGACCAGCCTGGCCAACATGGTGAAACTCTGGGTCTACTAAAAATATAAAAATTAGCTGGGCATGGTGACGGGCACCTGTAATCCCAGCTACTTAGGAGGCTGAGGCAGGAGAATTGTTTGAACCCAGGAGGCGGAGGTTGAAGTGAGCCGAGATTATGCCATTGCACTCCAGCCTGGGCGACAGTGCGAGACTACGTCTCAAAACAAAACAAAAATAAATTAGAGCATTTTATTCATCACAGAGTTTACAGTCTTGTGATTTATCTGCCCCCTAAGATGTGGCCCTCCTATATCTCTTGCCACCCTGAACTTGGTGTTTTCCAAAGTTAGTTAAACATAAAAGTCCCCTGGCACCCCTGTGAAAAGACAGATTCTAAGACCTCACCTCATCCTACTGAAAATCACAAGGGGATTCTGACTCCTTTTTTCCTCACTGGCAAAACAGGGAGCAGAGCAAGCCCTATCACAATTGTGTTTGTTTCAAGGGAAATAGCATATGCAAAAGAGCTTTGGAAACCATGAAGTTACTCTCTTGGCTGGTATCCAGGCTCACGCTGGAGGTTCAGAGGCAAAAGCCACTCTGAGGCTGTGGCCCATCACAGTGTCCTTCTTCCCACACCACCTTCCCTTTCTGGGCTTTCTGGAGACACCGATCAGATGCCACCCACCGCCATCTGAACCCAATGAAATGATGGTCCCAGGCTGGAACCCGCCTAAAATTCATCACCAAGGTGGACACCTGAGTTGTGTTCTAGGAGTGCTGATTACAAAGCTTCAGGGGGTCAGTCAGTGGCCAAAACTGATGGTTTTCAAGGGATGGCCCTGCCTTCCCTTGGTACCTGCTGGAATGGAAAATGAACCCAAAGATTAGAAGAGGGGAAATGTAGGGTCTTGGTAAGTTCTTATTACCCAGGCCCTGCCCCCTTATCCAGCTACATCTCCCCCTACCCCTCCATATACCCAACTAGCCACTGATTACTCTTCTCCTTCTTTCAGTAATAAAATCCTCTAATTTATAACCAGTCACAAAGCCACCTAGAATAACAACTACTGCCAGCCCTCTTGCTAATACGATCAGTGGGATGTAAGCAGAAATGTCATATGGCTGCATCCAGAAACAGTCCATAGTAAACAACCGGCATGTGTTTCATCCCTTTTCTATCCTGTCTCTTCTTTTATCCTGCTGCTTGGAATACTGATGGAATGGCTGAAGTTCTGGCACCTATTTTGGATGTTGGGGATAAAGCTACACATTAGGAGTACTGGAATAGAGAAGGAGCTTGGAGCCCTGAGCACTGTGTGGAGTCGAGCTTCTAGTCTAGTTTTGGACTATCTAGTTTGGACTAACCTCTGGACTTTTACTGAAGAGAAATAAACTTCCATTTAATTTAAACCATTGTTGTTTCGGGTTCTGTTACTCACAGCCAAAATGAATACTAACTAATAGAGTGCTCAGGAGCATGTATTCTGGAAATTAGATTGGCTAGGTTCAGTCACTTATTACCTGGCAGCCTTAGGTAATTTGCTTCCCTTCTTTGCCTCAGTTGTAAAATCAAAATGCTCCAGCCTGGCCAACCTGGTGAAACCCCATCTCTACCAAAAACCACAAAAATTAGGCAGGCATGGTGGCACACACCTACAGTCCTAGCTACTCGGGAGGCTGAGGTTGACTCAGGGAGCTTGAACCTGGGAGACGGAGGTTGCAATGAGCCAAGATTGTGCCACTGAACGCCAGCCTGGGCAACAGAGTGAGACCCCTGTCTCACCAAAAAAAAAAAAAAGAAAATGCTAAAGACAGCATCTACTTCTTGGAATTGCTAAGAATGAGCTAAAACATGTAAAGCTTAAAACATGGAAAGCCCAGCACATAGTAAACACTCATTGAACATGAGCTATTGTTAAAATAAACTATTAAATACATAAAGAATAAAGATGTGCCCCTAAAGGAGCAAGATTGAAGGTTATTCTCCATCATGCTGTATGCATGCATATTTGCAAAGGGCTAGATTTTTCTGTCAGTAAAGAAACACAGAAGGTGGGCTGGGCAGTGTGGCTCACACCTGTAATCTTAACAATTTGGGACGCTGAGGCAGGTGGATCACTTGAGGCCAGGAGTTCAAGACTAGCCTGGCCAACATGGTGAAACCCCATCTCTACTAAAAATACAAAACAATTAGCTGACCGTGGTGGCACATTCCTGTAATCCAAGCTACTTGGGTGGCTGAAGCATGAGAATCATTTGAACCTGGGAGGCGGAGGTTACAGTGAGCTGAGATCACACCACTGCACTCCAAGCTGGGTGACAAAGCAAGACTCTGTCTCAAACAAAAAAGAGTCATAGAATATAGAAGGTGCCCAAATTCCCAGTGGAAGAATTTTGTCTTCTCAACCCTGACACAGCTCGGATATAAATAGGCCCTCCCTTTATTTGATCACATAAAATGGTAGTCCTAGAATGTACTTTGAAAAAGGAGGTCCAATCTAGGCTTAGCTAGGAAATGGAGACAGAAGGAAAGCCTTAATCCCTCTTGATGGCATTTGGATAACAGGGCCTGAGCCTGAGTGATATTCATGTTCACCCAGAAAGGGGCCCAAGGAGTGGAGCATCTGGATTGGGGCGAGGCTTCATGACAGTGCTTGTGTTCTGAATTGGCAATTCTTTTAACAGAAGCAGTTTGGAACCAAGACTGGGAAGCTGCTGCTAACTGGAATGTTCTAGCCATGTTGCGTGTTCCCTGAGGGCAGGGCTGGTGGCTCTCAGTGCATTGTGGGGATTTAAGTTAGATGCTAGGAAGAACTTGTTCACTAAAATGGTTGTGAAAGGCAGACACAATTGTGGTTGTAGAATGTTTCTATCTGTAAGAAACTAATCTGAAGATAGTATGGGGGCAAGTATCTTTCACAGATATAGGATATGAACTGAGCATCCTCCAGTAAGAAACAGGAAGTGAGAACAAAGAAAGTAATAGCATAATACTTCTGAGTAGTTGTTTCTTCAGTCCAAATAGACCTAAGTTCAAATCCTAGCTTACCAGTTCCAATTAACCACTCTGACCCTCAGTTTCCTCCTCTAACAGGAGATCACAGTACACCCACCTCTGAGAGTGACTGTGAGGTTGAGACAAAATACATCAAATAATATGGGAGGTGTTCAATAAATATTCATCTTATTCTTGTCTTACAAATCTTTTCCTATTCTGCAACTCTATGATTCAGCACTTCCTGGAATTCTAAGGCACTAGAAACTTTCCAAAGAGTTTAAACTGCTTAATTGCTAGCTTCCAAGCTCTTCCCAGCATTTGAGAGGTGAATGGTAGAAATGGATCACACATCAGACAGACAAATTGCCCTTTGTTTGCTGGCCTAGCAATATCCCCTCACATGCTATTTTCTCCACTGTTCTCAATGGGACAAGAATGGGATTGTCAAAAACAAGTCGCATCCTGCAATGTATAGAATTAGGATGGAATGTGGCTATTGCTCCTGCAGAGATAAGCACAGGAAGTCTCTTAAGGGCTTGAAACTGGGGTCCAGCACAGGGCGGTGGGAAGGCCATTGCTTCGGGGAACAATTGTCTAGAAGCTCCAAGACTGGCCGGGCTGGGACCTCTCTGCAAGACTCCCTGGTCCCCTTGTGTACACAACGAAAGGACGAACTTAGGTGAATGCAGAAGGCTCTCCAAACTCAGAGTTTCTCTGAGCTGGTGATTTCTGTGGGCGGAGAGTGATTCCTCTGTCCTTGGCTGGTTTCTATGGGCTATATTCCTGGATCTTGTCTTCTCTTGAGGAAAACATTTTAAAAGTTTATGTACAGTCTTCTCTCCTACATGGGAGGCTCTGTGTGGGGGCTGTATTGGCGGGTAATAACAAGGGAAGATGTAGAAAAAAATAACCCACCTGAGCATTTGCTGCTGACAATTACCTGAAGTCACTTGTGTTTGGCTCTGTAAGTCTGTTGTGTTTGGCTTGGATAGGGAGGCCTGTCTCTCTTGTTCAACTTCACAGGAGAACAAAAAAGACATGATAAATGAGAAAAAGCTATGTGGTATATCCACATATGTGGGAGGCTCTGTGTAGGGGCAGTATTGGCGGGTAATAACCTCCTCTCCCCTTCCCTCCCCTCCCCTTCCCTCCTCTCCTCTCTCAATTGCCTCCAATCCTTTTATAGCCTGCCACATCATTAAAAAGAGTCTTATTGTATAAGTCTTGAGCCCAAAGTCTAGCGAAAAAAATTAAATTACAAAGAACTTATGTCCTAAAGAAGTTTGTTCTTTTCCTCACATGTACAATTTAGAATGAGAAAGCTGGTGAAGGAAAGAACCATACATTTCTCCACTTGTAGGCTCTATGTTTCTTCAATCAGAACTTCCACAGTAGAATGTAGTTGCCCCAAGGTGGAAACAAATCACTGACAAGCAGTTGTTGAAAAGAGTTGCTTTCTGTGATTTTCTGTCTATAAAGGGAATGAGCAAAAGAAAGATGTTACCTATCCTGATTCTGTCTCATTGTATTCCTCCAACAGAAAGCCAGAGAGAAACCCAAAAGGGAAAGGAGTTTACTCTCGGTAGCTTTCCATTCAGCTGGAAAAGGAATTGCTGAAATCCCTCCCTCTGTTTGCTGCAACTTTGGTTTGCCCTTTCTTGCTGAGTGTGTGGAGAGGTGGCCGTCACTACAGTCCCCTAGTGCCCCCTGTCGTTCATATGGTGAAAATAACCAGGCAGCGTGAACCACTAAACTTTTGGTTCCTTATCTGAAAACCCTTTAAACTTTTTGGATACATCTCAAAACTTCAAAATTGTGTTTCCACCTTTAATTCACTGAGGGGTAGTCTATAGTCAACTTATATTATTATTTCATAAACTTACAGAATGTGAGGGAGGGTCCTTAGAATATATTCAGCCAACTGTTTTGTGTTTTGTTCTGTTCTGTTTTGTTTTGTTTTACCAAGTATGGGATTAGTTATGAGAGATATTTGCTGTTATTATGTGAAGCCAAAGTGGGTTAGGAAATGCTGGGTTAAATAAGAATTAAGTAACATTAAATAAGGAGCTTCTTTCCTGCTGGCCTTCTCAGAGCATTTAATATGGACTGTGTCTCTCCCAAGGGAACTGCAATTTCCCAATCGTGCTTGACAACAGAACCACTTTTTATATGAATTTCTTGCAGGGCCAGTATTCAGGGAACACACTTGGAAAGTGCTAATCAAGTCCAAATGAATCGTTCTACAAGTCTGGAAACTGAGGCCCAGGAAGGTGCCAGTGACTGGGTGGTAGTAGGCACTGCAAGGCCCCTGCCAGGAGGCTCCCAGGCCACTTCCTCACCAGGATCCCTCCCACTCACCGGAGTTGGTCTTTAGTATTTCTGTATCCATAAAGCGTGTTTACTTGTGGAATGGGGAATGGTGTTGCCTTTAGCCAAGGATGTTGGAAGAGTTTAGTAAACCTCTCTCAAGAATGTTCTAACTCCCTGGGGAGGAGAATTTGCTTCTGGTATTTTCAGTTCAATTTCTTTCTGTCTCTTCTGAAGAACTTCATTGCTTTCTAAAAAGCTCCTATTCAACAAATTTGCATTAAGCACCTACTATGCACAGATACAAAGGAGGTCAAGATAATGCACTACTTTGGATAAGAGAAAATACCTGGGGGTCAAGTTCTGGTTCTGCTACATCCTGACTGTGTGTAATCGGGCAAGAAGCTTATCTTCTAAGACCCAGACTCCCCATCTGTAAAGTGGGGGTAATAATACCCCCTCCAGAGGAATGTGCTGAGGGTTCCATTAGATAATACATGCTAAATGGCCAGCACATGCTGGCCCATATAAGTACTCAATGAATATTTGCCACTACTATTATTGTTGTTAGGATTCTTATTGTTAGGATTATTGAGGCATGGTACCCACCCTCAGGGACTTAGCTGAGCTGGAGAAAGAAGACAAGCAGGCTCAGAAACTTTAACTAGCAATATAAGGGAATAGATCAGAGACAGCAACTAGGCTGCACAGAACTCCAGTCAGCCTTTAGTGGCTGCCTCCAGTGCTGTGGTGGGAAGAATTCTGAGGGTTTTGCCAGCTACACAAGGAAAGAGCACCAACATCAATTAGTGATGTCTGTCACGGATGTGTGGAGAGTGGATATGTGCTTATATGACATGTACTTGCCATTCTTAGAATGAATAATGAAATGCCAGGTATGGCAGATTAGACAGAACAGTGGTTTCTGGAGGAGGTAAGAAAGTTGGACCTGGAGGATGGGTAGGATGTGAATGAAAAACAGATAAAAGGAAGAACTATTTGATACTCAGAACTCGTGGCATATGCCAAGGATAAAACCAACATGGGCCACTTGGGTGGCAGTAAGTAAACTAGCCCATCTAGAATAGATGGTAAAGATTATTTAATGCTAAAGGTTAGCTCTATAAACATGATTACCAGTGATGCCAAGCTGGTTTCCCAACATCAAACAAGCTGTACTGTTGTTTCCATAAATTCCCTCATGTACTATGTGCCCGAGTTTGAGGTTCAGAAAATGTGAACACCATTCAGTCTTTATAACCATCTTCTGGTTATAAACCATGGAACTGGACAAAGGCTCTTTCCCACTGCCCTTGCTCATGGAGACTGTATTTTGGTGTAAGTCCATGGCTGCTTTCAGAGAGCCCATCACCCTTTGTGCACTTTAGAAACTCTTTATGAATGTTTTTCATTATGCACAGATGGCACTGCAGCCCCAGGCATCTGAACTTCTCAACAAATACACAAATGGAAAAAAGTTGTTGAAAATAAAAAGCAAAGACCCAAGCTACCAGAAATGGCAGCATCAAGGTATGCTATGTGCCTCCTCTATATCTGGTATACACCAGCTCTGGGAGGGGTGGTGAAAAGATGCTTATTAAAGCCACAAATGAGGATGAGAAGTTTTGAAAAATTCCTGTTTGCAAGACTTCATCACTTGGTATCACGAGATTTTATTTATCCCCTCTTTTTTATTATCTACCATGCAATAATAGTAGAGAGTCTTCTGTAGTAGTTAGGACTTGCGTGGTTACAAGTGACAGAGACCTAACTCAAATTCATTTAGGCAAAAGGAGTGGGAAGGGTATTAAGAGAGAATGTGAGGGCCATGAACACCAGCAAGGTTCTCTTTGATTCTTCTTGTTTCTGTTGTTCCACCTAATCTCTTCATTAGCTTCATTCTTCACTCCAGCTAGAGATGAGCCTTCTCTGTGTAATGAAAAACACGGGAGCCAATAGCTCCTAAATTTATCAGTACATCCACATAGATTTGGTCACTGGAAAGACATTATCTTAACATTGTCTCGGCCGGGCGCGGTGGCTCAAGCCTGTAATCCCAGCACTTTGGGAGGCCGAGACGGGCGGATCACGAGGTCAGGGGATCGAGACCATCCTGGCTAACACGGTGAAACCCCCTCTCTACTAAAAAATACAAAAAACTAGCCGGGCGAGGTGGTGGGCGCCTGTAGTCCCAGCTACTCCGGAGGCTGAGGCAGGAGAATGGCGTGAACCCGGGAGGCGGAGCTTGCAGTGAGCAGAGATCCGGCCACTGCACTCCAGCCTGGGCGACAGAGCGAGACTCCGTCTCAAAAAAAAAAAAACAAAAAACAAAAAAAAAACATTGTCTCTGGTTCCAAGTCAAAACGTCTCAAAAAAGAACTCACTGAAGCAGTTTGTATCAACTCCTGTGGCAGCTACAGAGATGAGGTTGGCTAAGAGAAACTTCTGGAAGGAGAGGAGTGAGGTGCTAGGTAAACAATATAATAGATGCCTGCTAAAACTTCCCTTATCTACCTTTTCATGACAAGTCAACTTAGCTATCAATCAACAATTCCACTCATTTAATAAGCACCTATTTGCTTATTGAGTGTCTGCTACATGCCAGGTGCTGTGCTACATTTCAGGGATGCAAAGGGGAACATTATGCTTTTTAAATTACGTTCCTCTTAGAATTAATTAATTAATTCTAATTAATTAAGGCCTCTATCTCTAGGTATTCAGAGAAATAGAGGAATATCGAATATAATGGGTTTAGGATGTCTAGGAACTCACCGTGTAACTGGAGAAAGAAGACTATGTATTTGGAGAATAATAAGTAGTAAACTGTGTGCCGTGGGTGATGAGGGTAAGAGAAACTTCAAGGTAACTGAGGTCAGCAAGGCCTGGAGCATTCAGGAGAGGAGAAGCATCTTGGAGTGATACTTCTGTGAGGTCTTTAAAGGGTGAGGAAGCTTTGTTTATGGCTACATGTGTTTAAAGTGCAGTATTTTCACAACATCACACTAAGTGTGGCCCTCTGCATCTGGAGGCGTTCTGGAATGCATCCGTCAGCCAGTGGCCCTGTTCCTTTCTCAGAGACAGGACTGCCACCCACAGCTCTTCTGATAGCCTTGTTTTTAATTGCCATGGCCTGTTGGATCAAAGCCTCTGAGTTTGATGCAAGTTCAAAATAATTTCCTTCAAGGATTAACTCATCTTTTTGGGCTTGAGGAGCTACAACAAGCAACATCTGGTATAGCCTGCAGAGGGATTTTTTTTTTTCACCCAAGGAGTTTCAAGTTTCAACATGTGAGCCATCCTGCTGAATAACATCATCGACGGGAAATGGCACGCAGAGACCTTATCTTGTAATGAGAGCTCTGTGTAACACCCCACGGTCATGTTTTGCACCAACTATAATAGATGGTGCAAACTGTAACAGGTTCCTTCTCACTTTGTTTCCTGCCAAAGTGACTGAGTTCCACACTGATGGGGTTGAAATCCCCTTGTGAGTTTCTTCTGGGGCCATTCCATAGCCCATCCTAGTGTCGTTAATAACACCCTCCCTGTGTTCGTCAGGCCCACGTTTTAATGCCGTCATAGGGAGTCTCTTGGTCAGTTCCTATTATCAGATCCCATCAGTCACTTCCCTGTCTGCCTAGGTCTCCTGGAAAATTCTTGGGACCGTCTCCTTGCTTTTGGTAAATCCTGGCTTCATTCCTCCATGCTGTGTTTTCTGTATTCCCAGCTCTCTCCTTTGCATCCCTTGGGCAAGTCCCACCACCCCTGGAGTTCTCTCTGAGGTCAAGATTTTGCAATGTTTTTAAAGGTGAAACAGTATAACAGCTAAAGTTGAGTGTTATGTGTCAGGGATGTATTATTTATGGGGGTGCTATTATCACCCATGACTCACCTGTGAGAAAAATGAGGTTCAGAGTTTGATTGAATTGCCCAAGTACAAGACATAAACCCACATCTGTCTCACACTTAAGACCGTGCTCTTTTTAAGGAATAAAATAGGGACCTAAAGAAAGGTCACGGGAGTCCTGAGTTCCAAGTAGAGGAGGCAGAAGGAAAGAGAAATGAGGGAACTCCAAGAGTGGCAGCTCTGAATTCAAAGGAGAATTTTGAGACATAGTCAACTGCGTCTAAAGCTAGAACAGGTTTGAGAATACAGACACCACTGGCATGAAGATGCCTATTGGCAAATCTTTTGAACAAAGATTTCATTAATGGGTCTGGAAGAGGTTATTAGGAAGAGGGTAAAATGATACAGATGGCAAACAAAAGCAAAGAGCAGCCACATAGATGGTGGAATGAAGCAGGAGAGTATCCACTAAATTGAAAACTCTGGGGCAGGTTCCAGAAACTGTGTTTTAACAAACCCTCCAGGTGATTCTGATGCACACTAAAGTTTGCAAACCGCTACTACAGAACCGTGTTTCTCACCTTGGCTGCGCACTGAAATCACCTGAAATAATAATGCTTCCATCTGACTTTCTGAAATTCTGATTTAATCACTCCAGGCAACGGGGTTTTAAAAAACTCTCCAGGTGATTCTAATGTACAGCCAGCGTTGAAAACTGCTGCTGTACAGGGAGAAGACAGCTGAGGGTGTGCAATCAAAGAGGAGGTGGAAGGGCTATAACAGCATCTGCCATGCACAGCTGTGGCTGTGCCAGGCAATGTGCTAAGGCTGGGCATTTCGAGCTTCAATGGGCAGGCATAAGGATCACCAACAAGCTCCCAGGTGCTTTCAGGCATTGCTCCAAGGAATCCTCATGACAAGTCTACAAGGCAGGTGCCAGCATTATTCCCACTTTACAGATAAGGATACTGAGACACCAAGATGTTGTCTGACTTGACTGGCGCATGACAGAAAGGAAATGGTAGGTCTTGAAAGTTAGATCTTGACTCCAAAGTACTTATTCTTTAAAAATTTATGATAAAATATACAAAACATAAAATTTACCACTTTAACCATTTTAAAGTATTTACAATTTCATGGCTTTCACAATGTTGTACAACTATCCATTTCCAGGAAGTTTTCACCATCCCAAACAGAAACTCTTATCCATTAAGCAGTAACTCCCCATCTCCCCCTGTCCCCAGCCCCTGGTAACTTCTATTCTGCTTTTCCTTTATGAATCAAAGTAATCATTCTTAATCACTATGTTTCAGGATTGGCTCAAAGATGAGATGGAGGTATCAAATTTGATCAAATTTTTCCTTGAATTGATGGCATGTCTGAGCTAAGTGAGGCCACATCAGCAATTTGCTCCCAAAATATGGAACAACTTGTAACTTTCCCCAAACAGCACATCCTCTTTTGCCTATGTGCCAAAGCACATGCCAATTTGTCCAGGACATGTGCCTCTTCTCTTCTCGCCTTCATTTAGCAAACTCCATCTTCTCCAAGTCTCTTGCCAGGCATGACCACTCCTGGGGATCTGAATCAAGTGCTTCCACTAGCGTGGTCCCATAGACCAGGACTTCAAAAATTGACATTCACGCCAATCACCTAGGGATCTTGTTAAAATGCAGATTCGGATTTACTGAGTCCAGCTTGGGGCATTAAGATTAAGATTCTGCATTTCTTTCTTTCTTCAGACACAGTCTCCCTTTGTTGCCCAGGCTGGAGCACAGTGGTACAATCATAGCTCATTGAAGCCTTAAACTCCTAGGCTCAAGCCATCCATTCTGCAGCCTTAACTCTCAAATGACTAGGACTACAGATGTGTGCCACCACCCCAGCTAATTTTTTTTTTTTTTTTTTTTTTTTTTTTGAGAGATGGGGTCTTGGTATGTTACCCAGGCAGGCCTCAATTTCTTGGCCTGAAGTGATGCTCCCACCTCAGCCTCCCAAAGCTGAGATTACAGATTTGAGGCACTGCCGTAGGACCTAGATTCTGCATTTCTACAGCACTCCCAAGTGATGGTCATGGAGCATGTTCCCGGACAACACCCTGAATACTGAGGCCATAGGTTGCAGTGCTTTGCCATGGTACATATTGCTACAGCATTCCTTGACTGTTTCTCTACTCCACTATAAATATCTTGAGGGCAAAAACTCATCTTATTATTATATTCCTGGAGTCTAACATTGTACCACCCACAGTGACAATAAATGTGAATAGAACAATAGCTAAAAGAGCAAACAGGCTGGAAGGCTAGAAGGGACCAGATCTGTGAGGAACCTCATAAGCCACACTAAGGAATTTGAAATGTATCATGACATTATGGGCAGATACTGAAGGGTTTGAAAAGGGTGATAGATCAAATGTTTATGTGCAGTGTGTAAGACACATTGGAAAGGACCAAGATTGAAGTCAAGGAAACAGTAGCAAGCTACTACACTAGTCTAAGCAAATAATTTTGAAGGCCTGAACTAAGGCAGTGATAGTGGGGAGAATGTAGTGAGAAGAGGATTCAAGACCATAGGCATGGGTTGACCATATATCCCCATTTGCTTCAGACAGTTTACCCTGGGTATAATTAGTGTCCCCTTTGCTCCTCAAGATGCCCTAATTTAGATGATAATTATCTATTCATACTGTACATGGGAGCCTTTTTTCTTTTGAGATGGAGTCTCACTCTGTTGCCCAGGTTGGAGTGCAGTGGTGCAATCTCGGCTCACTGCAACCTCTGCCTCCAGCGTTCAAGCGATTTTCCTGCCTCAGCCTCCCCAGTAGTTGGGATTAGAGGCATGTGCCACCACACCGGTCAATTTTTCTATTTTTAGTAGAGAGGGTTTCACCATGTTGTCCAGGCTGGTCTTGAACTCCTGACCTCAAGTGATCCACCAGCCTGGGCCTCCCAAAGTGCTGTGATTGCAAGCGTGAGCCACCGCACCCAGCCAGGAGACAATGTTAACAGAACATAGGGCGTGGGCTTTAAGCAAAGTGAGATGTCTAGGATAACACTCATATTTCTGCCCTGGGTGACTAAACAGATGGTAACATCATCGACCAAGCTAGGCAATCCAGGAGAAAAAGCAGTAGGAGAAGTTTCTCTTTAAAATAAAAATATTTAAGTTAAGGAGCCATTGCAAGGTATTAAGTAAATTATGGTACACAGCATGACAAGAAATTTCAAAAGAAGCACAGATGGCCGAAGTTTGGAACATGGATGGAAGGTATCACCAAGTGAAAACATCTTCCCTCCCTGGTGCTCTGAATCAAATTAATTTCAGAGCAATGAGGAAACCCTCCCCATGTGCTATTCAGACCAACTGCGGCTGGGCTGTCACAAAGGCCAACAAATTCCGAGTTTTGTTTCTCACTGCTTATTCTCTTCCCTTCAAGTCATTGCTGTGAATGCTCCAAACAACTGGATCACATTTGACTGCAGTCATCGAGACAGTCAATATAAAGATATACCAAGCCAAGGCCAGGTTGGGTCTGAAGACCACATCACCTGGTTCAACTGTCCTGAGTCAAAGGTCAGTAACACCAAAATGTTCTACCACATTTATAAGCCTCATGACTCAAGATTCTTACTAATCTCTACTCATATTTGCCAACATCTCAGCTTTTTTTTTCTCCTGCCTACAACATGTCAACAACGAGGTAATTATTTAATAAATCTCAGAACATACCTTTGCTTCTTCTGGCCAGAGACGCAGGGTTTTCCCGGTTTCAATTTCAAGGTGGCTCTTACTTAAGGGTCCAAATGCAGTCAAGCGGAAGAATAAATACACCTGCTAGAGCCTTTTAAGGGAACTTTAAAACAAAACTGTAGCTTTTCAAGTATTAAAAGGAAATGAAAGGCTGAACTAAGCTCAGTATTCATTTTAATACTCATGTTAAAGGTTATGTTTGCAGCTGTCAAAGCACTGGCCAATTCTAAATACATCACTCTTCACCTTAAATCAGATGTCTTAGGTGGTACCCGGAACCTGCTACTCTGGGCTGACCCTGAGTAAAAGGATTGTTAAAGAAGGCGAAGTTGGTCTTCCAGGCTTTGCTGTCACTCGTGCTGATAATTAGCCTGATAAGCAAGGGAGAGCAAGAGAGCTAGAACCCAGGAGCCAGAGTCCTCACCACCTCCTGCTGCTGCTTCAGCTCCAAGAAGGCTAATTTACGTGCTGCTGATCTGATATCAAATCCACACATGTGACAAGACTGAGGGCTGAGGAAAACCCGATTCAAAAAGGAACTGAACAGATCTTTCTCCAAAGAAGATATATGGGTGACCAATAAGCACATGAAAAAAATGCCCAACATCACTAATTCTTAGGGAAGTGCAAACCAAAATACTATAAGATACCACCTCACACCCATTAGGAAGGCTACTAGCCAAAAAAATGGAAAATGTCAGGTGCTGTGGTTTGTGCCTGTAATCCCAGCTACTTGAGATGCTGAGGCATGAGGATCTCTTGAGCCAAGGAATTGGAGGCCAGCCTGGGTAATATACCAAGACCCTCAAATCTAAAATAAATAAATAAATAGGAAAAAACAAATGTTGGCAAGGATGTGAAGAAATTAGAACCCTTGTGTACTGTTGGTGGGACTGTAAAATGGTACCACTCCTATGGAAAACAGTATGGTGGTTCCTCAAAAAATTAAAAATAGAATTTCCATATGATCCAGCAATCCCGCTTCTTGGTATATACCCAGAAGATTTTAAAGCAGGGTCTCAAAGAAATATTTGTACACACAAGTTTTTAGCAGCATTATTCACAATGTGGAAGCAACTGAAGTGTCCATCAACAGATTATTGGTAAACAAAGTGTGGTATAAATATACAATGGAATCTTACTAAGCCTTAATATGGAAAAAATTCCAACACATGCTACAACATGGATGGTGTTGAGACGTTACACTAAATGAAATAAGCCAGTCACAAAAGGAGAAATGCTGTATGATTCCACTTATATGAGGTATCTAGAATAGTCAAAATAATAGAGCCAGAAAGTAGAATAATGGTTGCCAGGGCCTGGGGCAAGGGGGAATCAGGAGTTACTGTTCAATAGGCACAGAGTTTCGGTTTTACAAGATTAAAAGGGTTCTGGAGATGGATGGTGGTGATGGTTGCACAACATTATTAATGTATTCAAAATTACTGAACTGCACACTTAAAAATGGCTACAATGGTCAGGTGTGGTGGCTCACGCCTATAATCTCAACACTTTAGGAGGTCCAGACAAAAGTTTCTCTTGAGTCCAGGAGTTTGAGACCAGCCTAAGCAACATAGTGAGACCCTGTTGCTACAAAAAATACAAAAATTAGCCAAGCATGGTGGTACACACCTGTAGTCCCAGCTACTTGGGAGGCTGAGGTGGAAGGATCACTTGAGCCCAGAGGTTGAGGCTGCAGTGAGCCAAGATCACACCACTGCACTCCAGTCTGGGAGACAGAGTGAGACCTGTCTCAAAAAAAAAAAATTGCCAAGATGATAAAGTTTGTGTTATATTTTACCGCAGTAAAATAATGGTTACCAACAGTGTTCAAAAATAATAATAAATTAAAATAACTTTTTAAAAAAGTGAGCTCTGAGGACTTCTTTTACCCAGCCCTGTGGTAGCCTAGATGCTCCTTTCCCTGGGCCTCACCATGACTTCTCCTTTGGGAAGTCCACACAGACGGAAGACAACCCCCAGTCCCTCTTACTGCACCATCCAGAAGCAAAAGATACCAGGAGTTGAGAGTCCTAAGAATCCACACCTCACAGCCACCAGAGCCTGAATCGTACTGAAAGCCTGCTGCACCCGTCTCACTGCCCAGTGGAATCCTTGGCCTCTTCAGTGCTCTTCCTCGGGTTGTGGTGGATGCAGGAGAACTGATATGGCTTGGCTGTGTCCCCACCTGAAATCTCATCTTGAATTGTAATAATCCCCACGTGTCAAGGGGGTGACCAGGTGGAGATAATTGAATCATGAGGACGGTTTCCCCATACTGTTCTTGTGATAGTGAGTTCACACGAGATGTGGGGGTTTTATAAGGGGCACCCCCCTTTGCTCGGCTCTCATTCTCTCTCCTGCTGCCATGTGAAGAAGGATGTGTTTGCTTCCTCTTTCACCATGATTATAAGTTTCCTGAGGCCTCCCTAGCCTTGTGAAACTGTAAACCAATTAAAGCTCTTTTCTTTATAAATTACCCAGTCTCCAGTATGTCTTTATTAGCAGCGTGAAAACAGACTCATACAAGAACTGACCCCCATTCCCACCAAAGACCAGGTGTATCATATAGACCCTCTCTTACTGTTTCTACTCCTGATTCCTATCACCTGCCCCTACCCCCACAAGTCTTAGATGCCCAGAGTTCAACCAGGACCTGCCCTTTTGAAGTGGCAGTCCAAACATTTCACCCATTTTTCTAAACTTGCCAGCTTAAGGGTTTCATTTCTCAAGGCCTTATATTATATAACCCTAGAAAAGCTGACAAATTAATTCATACTCATAAGACAGTGACTAAGAATCACAGTCAGCATGGCAAAGGTTGACCGTAGGAGTCACAGTCCTGGGTTTGGTTCTAGCCCCATCATTTGGTATCTGGTGACAACCTCGCTACACCTTAATTTCCTCATTAAAAAAATAGGGTTAACTATGAGGAAATGCCCTCACAGTGTCTGATACAGGAAATAATCAGTATTAACAGAACCTAAGTGATCATGTAAGCAGATAAAGAAATATCCCTAGTTTTAGGTGAAAGTCCGTGAATACCTGGTTCTGAAAAAGCTATGATGCCTCCCCATAGGTAATTCCAAATAATATTTTCTTTTTCCAAATGACATAAAGGATACATTTAAGCAAACTTAAAGCTGATTATTTCCAAGTCAATTTTTAAGTTTCTCAAAGGTAAAGATTCTTTCCTCTCTCTCTCTTTCTGACTACTGCATTGCTGGTGTCCCCCACTCATTGGGTCATTCTGCACTGACCACCAAGCTACAAGGTCAGGGAGGATTAAAAGTTCTGTGGGTTGCCCCTGGTGTTCTGTCCTGGATCACTTTGCCAGAAAGGAGAAGAGAATATTGTGCTTAATTGTTGATGTCTATAAAAATACAATCGTCTCCAGCTGGGCATGGTGGCTCACGCCTGTAATCCCAGCACTTTGGGAGGCTGAAGTGGGTGGATCATGAGGTCAAGAGATCAAGACCATCCTAGCCAACATGGTGAAACCCGGTCTCTACTAAAAATACAAAAATTAGCTGGGCGTGTTGGCACATGCCTGTAGTTCCAGCTACTCAGGAGACTGAGGCAGGAGAATTACTTGAACCTGAGAGGTGGAGGTTGCAGTGAGCCAAGCTCGCACCATTGCACTTTAGCCTCACGACAGAGTGAGACTCCGCCTCAAAATTTAAAACAAACAAACAAACAAAACAACAAAAATACAATCCCCTCAAAAGATAGGAAAGAAGTATAAGACAAGTAATGGACTTCAGAGAGATACCAAAAAGGAAAAGTGAGTACAAACTGAAAGAGGCATTGACAAAATTTTGCAACTAGTTGCAAAAGTTTGCAATGTCATAATGAAAAACCCAAGTGAACTGGAGACACTCTTGCCCATAAAAGAAGACATGTCAGGGTTGTGGTAGGAGGCAGAAGACAGGTGAGTTCTGCTGTCATCAGAAAGAGGAGCACACAGTCTTGCACTCCCTGCAGTAGGTGGTTACATAAAAGAGGGAACAGAAGGGGTGTTTGTAGAAGGCCTGTGACCAAGTTGGCAGGCCTCTGTCCCACACCATCTACTGCAGAATCCACATTTGCACCTCATCTACAGTCATGGATAACTGAGTCACCAAGGAAACGTGACCTTATATTCAGCATCCTCAGGTTAGGAGAAAATGTGTGTAATCAGAAAGATTCCTGGCTTGTCCGAGTGCACTGGTGTTTACAACTAATTGTTCACAACCAGTTACAGATTTCTTTATTTTAGTTTAGTTTTCTCTATAGCCTAGACTGGAGTGCAGTGGCACAATCTCTGCTCACCGCAACCTCTGCCTCCCCAGGCTCAAGTGATCCTCCTCCCTTGCCTTCTGAGTAGCTGAGACCACAGCTTGCACCACCATTCTTGGCTAAGTTTTTGGAGAGATGGGGTCTTGCTATGTTGCTCAGGCTGGTCTTGAACTCCTAGACTCAAGTGATCTATCCACCTCAGCCTCCCAAAGTGTGGGATCACAGGCATGAGCCTCCATGCCCAGCCCAGTTACAGATTTTTGTCTTCCTTCTCCACTCCCACTGCTGCACTTGACCAGTCTTTAAAAAAAAAAAAAAAAAGGAAAAGAAAAAGAAAGAAAGAAGGAAGAAAAAGAAAGGAGAAAAAAGAAGAAAGAAAGAATGAAAGGAAGAAAGAAGAAAAAGAAAAAAAGATTCCCAATAAAAATATTCAAGTGAAAAGATTCTAAAGGCAAGATAACATTTGCAAAATAACAGATGGATTTCCCAACATCCCACTCACTGGAATTTCTCCTAGAGATTTCCTTGCACATGTGTGACATGATGTATGTACAAAGGCATCTACTTGTAATTGCAAAAATTTGGAAACCATGTAATTGCTCATCAAATAGGGAACTTGTTAAATAAATGATGGCACAGCCATACAATGGAATACTGTACAGGTATAAAACAAAGCAAATTAACCTTAAAAATGAGGGAGATCTCTATGCATTGATAAAGGAAACATCTCCAAGATACATTGCTATGTCAAAAAAGACTCAAGGCCGGGCGCGGTGGCTCAAGCCTGTAATCCCAGCACTTTGGGAGGCCGAGGCGGGTGGATCACGAGGTCAGGAGATCGAGACCATCCTGGCTAACATGGTGAAACCCCGTCTCTACTAAAAATACAAAAAACTAGCCGGGCGTGGTGGCGGGCGCCTGTAGTCCCAGCTACTCGGAGGCTGAGGCAGGAGAATGGCGTGAACCTGGGAGGCGGAGCTTGCAGTGAGCCGAGACCGCGCCACTGCACTCCAGCCTGGGTGACACAGCGCGAGACCCCGTCTCAAAAAAAAAAAAAAAAAAAAAAAAAAAAAAAA